>NC_086452.1:178908993-179208993 GCF_028390025.1 Pseudophryne corroboree
TGCATTGTTAGTTTTGACCGAAATAACCTTAATTTCTCTTATGTCCTATAGGATGCTGGGGTCAACATTAGTACCATGGGGTATAGACGGGTCCACCAGGAGCCATTGGCACTTTAAGAGATTGAGAGTGTGGGCTGGCGCCTCCCGCTATGCCCCTCCTACCAGACTCAGTTTTTAAAATGTGCTTGGAGGAGCCCGTAACAGCTAGGGGATTTCTACAGAGCTTCTGTACACTTCCACTTCTTACACCAATGAATCTTCTTAATATTCACTGAGAGGGTATTGGTTACACTAACACAAACACTTCTGTTCGAAGTTTGTTTAATATAAGCGTTCAAATGAAATCATGCACATGCATTCACTTAACAGTGATTAGTTAGCATATTAAGTAAACTAGTTTTCTTACAATAACTATTCCATTACTCAAGCCACAAAAATAATTTTTATTTCACAGCAACCGACGATCTCTGCTGGTCTCACTTCCTTGGAAGGAAAATGGTTAACATTGCCATCCACAGTATTATTACTATATATAACTTAACATTTCCATCCACAGTATTATTACTTTGTTTATCTAGCAATAAATTCTTCTGCAAATTTTATGCATTCGCTATAATGACAACAATTTCAGATGTAAAACTTATACTTCCCACAATTCTAATGTGAGCACTTTTTCCCCTCAGTGACTATCTATTCTACACAATGTCCTATGGCCATGTCGTTGGTGCACATGAAGTCTTTAATAGTCACGATTCTACAGCTGTTTTATTGCACAATAATAAGGGATTAGTGATCCTGGATAAAGATGACGGGAGTAGAATCTGTATCATCTGATATTAACAAAAAAAACAACTCATTATGGTTTCAAATATAATTGACTGAAAATAGGGAGGTATGCTGCTTAGTCTGTATATAGTTATCTTAAAGTAATTATCACTCCTTTCTTATACTGTATTATGCTGGTAAAGTTTGTATAAATTATCTTACTAATGTAGATTAATTTCTTTCCTTAGTTGTCTACAGCTTATGGAGGAAATCTCTGGCCATCACAACTCTGAGGAACATAGAGAAGAGTAAGTGGGCTACTGTGTCTTAACTGCTGCTGCGGTAAGTATATTCTTATGTCTTAACAGTATATTTTATTTGTTGGCTAACTGCTGCTTTCTTCTCATAAGCTCAATATAGTCTTTCTGAATCTTGACAAACTACTCTTCCAACGTTATATTAAGTGACTTCCAATATATTACTATAATGTTAGAAGCTCTTTGTGTGAGGCGGAGTTATTTTCCCTTCAGAATACAGCCGTAGTGGCATAGTCTCTCATGCTGCCTGGACTAATATTCCCTTCCGTGAGAAGCCTTGTTTCTATGTCAGTCTCTAGGCTGTCCGCCCCTCACCTTATATGGAATGTCTGTAGCCACCCTCTGCCCTGCCTTATTCGGACACTCACGGCTTACTCAGTTAAGTGGGCCGGCTCGGGGGCGTTGTCAAGGGGCGATCTCACCAGTTAGCTCCCGCAGACCTCCTCCTCCGTCTAAGCCATCGCGTAAATGTGCCGCCTCCTCTCTTTCCCGGACGAAGCCGCAGGCAGTTGAAGTTGCGCTGTCTGAGGCGGAGATCATGACAGGTAATCCCTGGTAACAGTCCCGGTGCCTCTCCGATATCAAAGGCGGTGTCGCTCTTCACACCACCCGGCGCACTGCTCCGGCCTCACGATGCACTCCTCTCTCCTCAATCTCCTTTTCCTCAGAGCCCCCAACGGTCCTCACACGCTCCCTTTTAAATCCTCCGGCTCAGGTTCCCAGATCAGTCCCGCTCTCTTACTGCACGCGCCGGCCTCTCCTCTTCCAGGCACGCTCCAAGCACCCCCATTACCTTGCCAGTGGTCAAGTCCTGGGGCCACGAGCCCATACAACTCCTGGGCTACCAATTGTCCTGCCCAGCGCATTTACCCTCCATGAGGGTGTGATACATCTTATATAAGTTTCTGCCCTCTATGAGGGTAACATGCATTAGAAATTTTCAATACCAGTTACCACTAAGTGACATTACATTCTACAGTAAAACCCATGAACTTAAAGTGTTTTTTTTTTTTTTATAATTTTATTTTAACATAACACACTAAATCTATATGATTACATGTTGGCTTATTTTGCAAATCGCCAGGGTACTACATACATCCCGGCTTTAACTATGCGTATCCTTACGCATAACTTCCAACTCTTACTAACCATATTTCTTTAAAAGCTATAACTAATTGGATAGGAGATAATACTATAACATTAACATGAATCCTTTAACACCTATACCTCAAAGGTAGAATGCCTTGTGTACTTCTCTCCGACCTTCTCAGCAAAGACGTGAACTCTACACCATTTGCATCAGATTTGTTATATTCCGTTACGTGAGGCAATATTAACCTAGAATCATGTAGGTGACAACTTTCTTTTTCACTATCATGGGATAAGATTTCTTCATTTGCCAGGGTTAATGCGGGAGAAGCAGGGACTAGTGCTGGCCAGAACAGCCCCATTACCTCTTTGACAGAGTCCTTGACCAAGGATTCAGGGCATGAGCTCACTCCCTCTGTTTCTCCATTTCTGGTGTTTTCATTTTGAACCACTGAAGTCTTGTATTTTTTTAATTGGTTGCGATGTACTACTAAGGAGTAATGTCCATCATCTTTGGTGACACGATAGACGGCCACCTCAGGCCGTGGAATCTCTGTTATTTGGTAAGGTGTTGCTTCCCAATAGCTATCCAGTTTGCTATGTTGATGATTATTTTTCTTCAATACCCAATCGCCTATCTTCAGAGACTCAGCCAAAGCATTTTCATTGTAGCGTTCGGCCTGTTGCTTTCGTACCTGATCCATTCTTTGATTTACGATAGTTTGTGCAGTTTTTAGACGTCGTTGATGTTCCTTCACCCAATCTGTACGGGGAATTGTTTCTTGGGCGATTTCTGTAGGCACATCCAATCTGATGTCTGCAGGCAATTTGCCCTCCCGACCGAATAGTAAATAGAATGGGGTATATCCAGTAGAGCTATGTTCTGTGTTATTGTATAAGAAGGTGATCTCTGGTAATAATATCGGCCAATCTTGACGCTCCGAAGCGGGAATTGCCCTTAACATACCGATCAGCGATTGATTCATCCTTTTACATAATCCGTTGCATTGGGGGTGATATGCAGTAGTTCTTAATTTCTTACACCCGTATAGAACGCATAGTTCCCAAAACAAGTGCGATTCAAACGCCGGTCCTTGGTCAGTTAATATATTTTCCGGATACCCGTAAGGACGAACGAAAGCTCTCCATAGCAATTCCGCAGTGGTTCTTGCGGACAGATCTCGCACTGGAAGGGCTACAGCAAATTTGGAATAGTGATCTATCATGGTAAGAGCATATTGATACCCAGTTCGGGTAGACTTTAATTTGATATGATCTAGAGACACCAGTTCTAATGGATGAGTAGTTGTTATAGGATGAAGAGGGGCTTTCTGATTTGCAGAAGCTGGTTTGCGAAGGATACAATTTGGACAGTTGGCACACCAATTTGTTATATCTTCTCGCATTCCAATCCAAAAAAAATCTTTTCCGTAGTTGAGCTTCCAACTTCTGGGCCCCGAAATGTCCCGATTGGTTATGATACGCTTGGAGCAGGGAGTCTTTATCCTGATGTGGTAACACAATTTGCATGATGGGGCGATGCGTTCTCAGGCTGATTCCGCAACGAACTAAAAGTCCCTTTTGTATCCTTAACTGATCTCTTTGACGCCAAAGTTTTAACAGCTGTGGTTCGGTTACTTGTCGTTCTAGTTTATTCAACACTTTTCCGGATAGTAACAGAGTTTTCAACTTGTTTAAGATACTACTCTCTTGCTGGATTTGACGCCATTTCTCCTCCGGTTCTAGTTCGTCCACACTCGAGTTATCTTGCGCCTGTATTGACTGTATCTTGGTAATCACAAACCGTTGTTGAATGAGCAGATCATGAAATTGTGGCATTTCTACGTCTTCCCACTTATCCTCTTTATTGGTACTTTCATTTGTGTCAGATAGACGGGACAGGGCGTCAGCATTACCATTACTTTTCCCACTCCTATACTTAACAATGAACTGGTAATTGGCTAATCGGGAGCACCATCGCTGTTCCAAAGCTCCCAGGTGAGCTGTTGCCAAATGAGAAAGCGGCTTATTGTCAGTAAATGCTATGAATGGAGTGGCGGCCAGGTAGTTTTTTAATTTTTCCGTAACGGCCCACACTAATGCCAATAACTCTAAATTGAAGGCGCTATAATTTGTGTCATTTCTTTCAGTTTTTCTCAAGCTTCGACTTGCATAGGCAATTACTCGTTCTTTCCCTTGTTGGTTTTGTGACAGGACAGCTCCCAACCCTTGATAACTAGCGTCAGTATAGAGTTGGAATGGTTAACTGTAATCAGGATATGCTAGTATAGGCGTTTGAGTGAGGAATGCCTTCAGCTTGTCAAATGCATCTTGTTGTATGTCTGTCCATACTAACGGTGTATTCCGATGTTGCTGAATCCTGGGAGTCCCTCGAAGTAGCTCATGGAGCGGAGCCGCAACGTGAGCAAAGTTAATCACGAATCGATGATAGTATCCAACAAAGCCTAAGAACTTTCTCACTTCCCTTAAGGTGGTCGGTGTAGGCCAGTCCAATACGGCAGCTATTTTCTCTGGATCAGGAGTTACTCCTTCTGCACTTACAATATGTCCCAAATACTGTACTCGGGTCTTCAAGAGATGGCATTTAGAAGGTTTGACCTTCAGACCATACTCCGCTAACCATTGAAAGACCTCATGGAGATGCGTGAGGTGTTCTTGGTAATCATGGGAGAAGACTATTATGTCATCTAAATACAGCAACACCATGTCGAAATGCCTAGACCCTAGACAATGCTCCATGACTCGTTGGAATGTCCCTGGAGCATTACAAAGTCCGAACGGCATTCTCTCAATCTAATCCCATAGGAGTGGTAAAAGCTGTTTTTTCTTGATCCGGATCTGCCAGTAACCACTAGTTAAATCAAGTGTAGAAAAGTAGGTGGCCGATCTCAGAGTTGTGAAAGATTCTTCAATCCTCGGCAAGGGATACGCGTCTTTGTGTGTTACTTGATTACGTTTTCTGTAATCAATACAAAAGCGCAAATTTACGTCTTTTTTTCGAACCAATACTATGGGTGCCGCCCATGGACTATGACTTTCTTTTATTACCCCGGATGTCTTCATTTCTTCTAACATTTGCTTTACGGGTTGATATAAGGCTGGGACCAGGGGTCGATATCGCTCTTTAATAGGTGGCGCATTTCCCGTGGGAATATAATGTTGAACCTGTGCAACTAATCCGAAATCCGCTGAATGTTTACTAAAAGTAACAGAATGTTCTTTGACTTCCTTGAGTACTCCTTGTTTGAGCTCTTCTGCAGTATCTTTTTCCCCTATTTGTATTTCTTCCCACCATGATGACACTTGTTCATCTTTGTCACTGGTGTCCGTGCTGATGTCTATCTGATTAAGGGAAGAGATTACATCAACACTGTCCTGGAAATCAGTCCATACCAGTTTAGCCATGGTTTGATTCCGACATAATCTCACGGGGTAGTCATGAGGGTTAAGAATTCGTAAAGGCACTCGTCCTCCGATCGGCTACTTTCACTTTTCCGACCTCTCCCGAGGCATTTATAAATCTTTGTTGTCCTTGAAGAGCCCTGATAGTTCTCTGTAACGCTTGTTGAAAAATTGGCGGTATATTAGACAATTCCTTCCTTAAGGCAGCAATTAGTTCTTCTGGACAGTTTTGTAATACATTCATCCCTACAATAATAGAGGGAACTGTTGGGTCATCTACATTGGTGATAAGACATCCTTGTCTCGGGAGAACAGCCTGTCCTATCTTAAAGTCAAATTCGTAATATCCCTGGCAAGATATATTTAGTCCATTGCTAGCCAGAAGCCTGAGCCAAGGTGGTGGGGGTGGCATTATTCCCGTCAATTGCCAATGTTGCTGGAAGACTCCCATCTGGATAGTAGTTACTTGAGAGCCGGTGTCTAATATAGTCGATACCTGTACTCCATTAATCTGGATGTTCACTATAGGACATTGTCCCTCATATTGCAGGCACCATTCTTCTGGCGTAGGACCTATTGTGTTGCTTGACCCCGAGGGTTGGTCTCTGGCCTCGGGGTGTTGTCGTTTAAAGACTCCTCTTGACGGCAGACTCGCTCAATGTGCCCACTGATATTACATCGCCTACAGATAGGACGTCCCTGTGAATCAAATCGGTCAGTGGGCCTTCTACCTCTTCCTGACGGTGACTCCCACCACTCATTCCTTGGTCTTCTCCGATCCGTACGCCAATTTGATTCTATTTTTTCAAATGGGGCTTGTTTACTGAGTTTTTGTAACTCTCGGTTCATTGCCGCCATTCCTACCATCAATTCTTCCATTTGCCCCTTTAATAATCATACAGGATCCGTAATGGGGGCCTGTGCACCCTGCTGAGCGAATTTTTCCGGTTTGACCTTTTCACCTGATATACTATACAGATCAGCCCTATTCTCTGATGATTCTTGATATCCTGGCATTTCAGGAAAGGAAACCTCTTTTGGTTGACTTGAACCAACTACTTTTATCGCTGCCTCCTTAAAGTCTAAAAAGGAGTCTTTTTTTTTTTTAATCTCAAAAGTTTCAATTGGGATTTACTATTCTCACAGCTGGTTCCATCTATGAATTGATTTATCAGGACCTCGTCCACTTCTCTTACTTCTGTCTCATCTATCTCCTTAATGTCTCTCAATGCTTCCTGTAAACTTAATGCAAAGTCTCTTAACGCCTCTCCTGCTTGTTGTTTCCTAGAATAAAACCGTGACTTAAGCTCTGACAGTGTACTAATGTCAAAGGTGGTTGCTAACCTTTGGAACACCTGTTCTGCCATCTGTCGCTCTTCTAAGGGCCAAGATAGCACTTCCCGCAATGCCGACTCTTTTAGCTGCCCTATTAAGATTTCTACTTGCTGCAGATTGCCTAAGGGATATAGTCTAAACATTGATTGCATCTTAGTTTTAAACTGAATAAATGTGTTAGCATTCTTGTGTCTTGCCTCTCCCGAATATGTGGGCAACAACGGGGCCCCAAAATAATATGGCATAGTGATCGGATTTACACTTGCCATGACTGATTGTAATGATTGTGGACCACCCGTCCTTGTTTGAGAACTTTGTGAACTTGTTGTTGGTTGTTCTTCTGTTGACATGTTCGTATCCGTATCCTGTTCTGTAGACGCCAAAGTTTGTACACTTCCACTTCTTACACCAATGAATCTTCTTAATATTCACTGAGAGGGTATTGGTTACACTAACACAAACACTTCTGTTCGAAGTTTGTTTAATATCAGCGTTCAAATGAAATCATGCACATACATTCACTTAACAGTGATTAGTTAGCATATTAAGTAAACTAGTTTTCTAGCAATAACTATTCCATTACTCAAGCCACAAAAATAATTTTTATTTCACAGCAACCGACGATCTCTGCTGGTCTCACTTCCTTGGAAGGAAAATGGTTAACATTGCCATCCACAGTATTATTACTATATATAACTTAACATTTCCATCCACAGTATTATTACTTTGTTTATCTAGCAATACATTCTTCTACAAATTTTATGCATTCGCTATAATGACAACAATCAGATGTAAAACTTATACTTCCCACAATTCTAATGTAAGCACTTTTTCCCCTCAGTGACTATCTATTCTACGCAATGTCCTATGGCCATGTCGTTGGTGCACATGAAGTCTTTAATAGTCACGATTCTACAGCTGTTTTATTGCACAATAATAAGGGATTAGTGATCCTGGATAAAGATGACGGGAGTAGAATCTGTATCATCTGATATTAACAAAAAAAAACCTCATTATGGTATCAGATATAATTGACTGAAAATAGGGAGGTATGCTGCTTAGTCTGTATATAGTTATCTTAAAGTAATTATCACTCCTTTCTTATACTGTATTATGCTGGTAAAGTTTGTATAAATTATCTTACTAATGTAGATTAATTTCTTTCCTTAGTTGTCTACAGCTTATGGAGGAAATCTCTGGCCATCACAACTCTGAGGAACATAGAGAAGAGTAAGCGACTGGGCTACTGTGTCTTAACTGCTGCTGCGGTAAGTATATTCTTATGTCTTAACAGTATATTTTATTTGTTGGCTAACTGCTGCTTTCTTCTCATAAGCTCAATATAGTCTTTCTGAATCTTGACAAACTACTCTTCCAACGTTATATTAAGTGACTTCTAATATATTACTATAATGTTAGAAGCTCTTTGTGTGAGGCGGAGTTATTTTCCCTTCAGAATACAGCCGTAGTGGCATAGTCTCTCATGCTGCCTGGACTAATATTCCCTTCCGTGAGAAGCCTTGTTTCTATGTCAGTCTCTAGGCTGTCCGCCCCTCACCTTATATGAAATGTCTGTAGCCACCCTCTGCCCTGCCTTATTCGGAAACTCACGGCTTACTCAGTTAAGTGGGCCGGCTCGGGGGCGTTGTCAAGGGGCGATCTCACCAGTTAGCTCCCGCAGACCTCCTCCTCCGTCTAAGCTGTCGCGTCAATGTGCCGCCTCCTTTCTTTCCCGGACGAAGCCGCAGGCAGTTGAAGTTGCGCTGTCTGAGGCGGAGATCATGACAGGTAATCCCCGGTAACAGTCCCGGTGCCTCTCCGATATCAAAGGCGGTGTCGCTCTTCACACCACCCGGCGCACTGCTCCGGCCTCACGACGCACTCCGCTCTCCTCAATCTCCTTTTCCTCAGAGCCCCCAACGGTCCTCGCACGCTCCCTTTTAAATCCTCCGGCTCAGGTTCCCGGATCAGTCCCGCTCTCTTACTGCACGCGCCGGCCTCTCCTCTTCCAGGCACGCTCCAAGCACCCCCATTACCTTGCCAGTGGACAAGTCCTGGGGCCACGAGCCCATACAACTCCTGGGCTACCAATTGTCCTGCCCAGCGTATTTACCCTCCGTGAGGGTGTGATACATCTTATATAAGTTTCTGCCCTCTATGATGGTAACATGCATTAGAAATTTTCAATACCAGTTACCACTAAGTGACATTACATTCTACAGTAAAACCCATGAACTTAAAGTGTTTTTTTTTTTTATAATTTTATTTTAACATAACACACCTAGATCTATATGATTACATGTTGGCTTAATTTGCGAATCGCCAGGGTACTACACTTCTTTAGTAAAGTTTTTTTTTTAGAGTTTATTATTTTATAGGGGGGCTGCTGGCAACAGCGTCCCTGCTTCGTGGGACTAAGGGGGGGGAGTAGTGTCCGCCCTGCGGGGACTGAGCCACTCTCTCCTCTGACAGGACACTGAGCTCCTGAGGGGATAGATCGTTCCCCGCCTCAGGGGATCGCTCACCCCAGCAACATGCCGCCACCCCCTTACAGAGCTGAAGATCAGTGGCGAGTGAGTCACCGACCCCCCTAGCAAGCGGGGGGCCTGTGTAAAGATGGTGGGAACAGGGTAGGAACGCAGTACTAACTGCGCTCCGGAGGCTCAGCGGTAGTTAGTGCGGCGCTGTGAGGGGTGCACTGAGCCAGTGCCTGATCCCTGCACTGGTCAGCAAGCCTATCGGGGTCCGTGGATCTCAGCCAGCATTTTACCTCAGGCCAGTATAATCCTTGAGAAGAGCGGCAAGACAGCGCCATTTTGGGGGCAGAGCTTCTCGGAGTGGACCCAGCAGCATTCAGCGCCATTTTCCTGCCTGCACAGCGCTGTCCAGGAAGAGCAAGTCCCTCCACAGCAACTCCAGCTATCTGTCACAGTACCAGGGGGTTGTAGAAGTGGGGGGAGGGCTGCATTAAGACTGTGTAAGCTATTAAGGTGCACAGTTAGCACTAGTAGGGGTTTCCCTTTACATTAAAAGCGCTGTGTGTGTGTGTTGGCTCCAATCTCTGTGTCCCTCTTGCCATTCTTGGGGGTGAAACTCTGTCTGTCCTCCCCGGTGTGTGTGTGTGTGTGTGTGTGTGTGTGTGTGTGTGTGTGTGTGTGTGTAGTGTCTGTGGTTTCCATTAAGCAATGTCCAGGGACTCTGTGTCATATGCTGCAGAGGATATGTCCTCTCACGATGATCCCATTCCATGTAATCAGGATTGCACTGGTTTAGCACAGATACCAGCAAGGGAGTGGTTATCATCTATCAAATCTATGATTTCTCAGATTTCAAACAGGTTGCACAAAATTAATCTGCAACTCAGGCTTTACAGAACTCTTTGGCAGTCTGGCCCAGTTCTGGTACCTCAGGGTTCCCCGCCAGAGCCGACCATAGGCATAGGCAAACTAGGCAATTGCCTAGGGCATTTGGGGCATCATCAGCTTCTGCTGATTAAAATGATATGCGGCATGCCTATATTCTGTATGTAGCATTTCATATGCAGATACAGCCACAGTCTCACATGGTATATAGGCATGCTGCATATCATTTTAATCAGCAGAAGTTGCTTGTGCATCCTAGCCACATAGCAATGCAAATAAGATGCATTGTCATAAAAAAAGGTGCCCGATGTTAGCATTGATGCAAGATTTGTGAGGACACATCTGTATCCAAGCAGAGGCAGAGGCCACAGTGTTAGTGGAAGTGTGAGTGCTTTGTGCATGTGAGTGGGTTGGTTGTGCAGTAGTGTTCAGAATATGTGTAAGGAGCATTATGTGTGTCATGTAAAAATTCATTAATAATGTGCGACATGTGTAAAGGGCCACTTTGTGTGTCATTATGTGTATAAGGGCATTAATAATGTGTGGCATATGTGTAACAGGGTACTACTGTATGTGTGTTATTATGTGTATAGGGGCACTAATAATGTGCAGCAAATGTGTAGGGGGCACTATGTGTGTCATAATGTGTATAAGGGCATTAATAATGTGTGGCATATGTGTAAGGGACAATATGTGTAAAAGGGCATTAATAAAGGTTGTCATAATGTGTAAGGTGCATTATGTTTATAAGGACATTAATGTGTCTCATATGTGTAAGGGGCATTACTGTGTGGAATTGTGTATAAATGCATTACTAATGTGTGGCATTATGTGTATAAGGTGCTCTACTATGTGGCGTTGCATATAGAAAGGGCACTACTGTGTCATCTAATGTGAATAAAGAGCAATAAGGTGTGGTGTAATGTGAATAAGGAGCAATTCAGTGTGATGTAATGTGAAGAGTAACGTTTATAAGGTAAAGTGATACTACTGTGGGATGTAATATGAATTATGGACACTATCGCAAGATAAAATGTGAATAAAGTTGCAGTACTGTGTGGCGTAATTGGAATTGGGGTTACTATTGTGTGGCCATGCCCCTTCCTAGCAAGAAGATGCCCCTTTTTGGGCTGTGCGTCAAATGTGCGAACTGTTCATATTTAAAATATAGGGGGTACAAGGACTGCTATGGGTGAGGGGTGATGGTGCTGGGAAAGAGGTGCAAGGTCAGAGGCAGAACCAGCGGTGGTGCTAGGGGGCACCAGCCAAAATCTTGCCTAGGGCATCATATTGGTTAGGGCCGGTTCTGCTTCCCGCTGTATATTCACATAAACGTGCTCTTGCGCAGATCATGCAGGATTCTACGGATACCGATTCTGACACTGCAGACGGTGACGGGGATGTGTTGCAGGGGGCAGCATCTCTTGCTAAAGGGGTGCAGTTGATGATAGAGGCTATTAGAGATGTGTTGAATATTGCTGATACAACACCTGAGCAGGATGAGGAGGTTTACTTCACTGAAAATAAGAAAGCCTTGCTAACCTTCCCTGCGTCAAAGGAATTAGATGCTATTTTTGAAAAGGCTTGGGAAAACCCAGATAAAAAATTCCAGATACCTAAAAGGGCTCTGGTGGCATTTACTTTCCCGGTAGAGGATAGGAAAAAATGGGAAAACCCGCCTATTGTTGACGCGTCAGTATCCAGACTCTTAAAAAAGGTGGTTTTACCTGTTCCAGGATCTACCGTCTTGAAAGAGCCGGCTGATCATAAGATTGATAATGCACTCAAATCCATGTACACTGATTCTGGGGCAATACTAGGTCCCACTATTGTCAGTGCTTGGATTGCCAAATCTATAGTAAAGTGGCACGTTACTTGAAGACTAGGATACTATGGAGAAATGTGATGTTGAATTGTTTTTACGTAACATTCAGGATTCGGCAGGATTTCTGGTAGAATCCATGAAAGACCTGGGTTCCATGGCTGTGGGAATTTCTTCCATGTCTGTATCAGCTCATCAAGGACTGTGGTTGCGCCAGTGGTCTGCCAACGCGGAATCCAGATGAAGTGTGGAGACCCTACCCTACACAGGTCAGGCTCTCTTTGGGGAAGAGATAGATGTGTGGATCTCCACGGCTACGGCTGGAAAAGTCACCTTTTCTTCCCTAAGCTTCACCTGCTCCGAAGAAACCCTTTTCTTCAGCTACATCACAGCCCTTTCGGTCTACCAAGCCCAGAAAGGCCAAGCCGTCCAACACCTTCTTTCGGGGAGGTCGGCCGAAGTCCAAGAAAACTGCAGCAGCAGGTTCCCAGGAAGAGTAACCTGCTTCAGGTACACCAAAGTTCTCCACATGACGGTGGAATGCACATCGCGGAGGTGGGGCCAGTGGGAGCGAAACTCAGGCATTTCAGTCACGTCTGGGTGTCATCCAGCCTGGACCCCTGTGTGCAAGATATTGTGTCTCAGGGGTACAAGCTGAAATTTCAAAATCTCCCTCCTCAACGATTTTTCAAATCAGGCTTGCCAGCTCTGCTGGCAGACAGGACTGTCCAGCAAGAAGCCATCCAGAAATTGGTAGAGTCACAGGTCATTGTGCCAGTACCACCTCATATGGAAAACAAAGGTTACTATTCAAACCTTTTCGTGGTACTGAAACCGGACAGTTCGGTCAGGCCCATTCTGAACCTAAAGTCACTAAACCACTTTCTGAGGGAGTTCAAGTACAAAATGGAGTCTCTAAGGGCAGTAATATCAGGTCTGGAGGAGGGGGAATTCCTGGTATCCCTGGATATCAAGGATGCGTACCACCACATTCCAATTTGGCTGCCGCATCAAGCTTATCTTCGATTCGCACTGATGGACTGTCATTTTCAGTTCAAGGCCCTACCATTTGGCCACTCCACAGCACCGAGAGAATTCAACAAGGTGATGGCGGAAATGATGATTCTTCTCCACAGACAGGGGGTGAACATAATTCTGTATCTGAACTATCTGTTGATAAAGGCATCGTCCAAGGAGAAGCTGTTACGGTCCATAGCTCTAATGACCCAGCTTTTCAGGGAATTGGTTGGATCCTGTATCTTCCAAAATCTCATTTAGAACCAACCAGGAGGTTGTCCTTTCTGGGAATGATCCTCGACATGGAAGTGCAGAGGGTGTTCCTTCCAGAGGAAATAGTGCTGGTGATACAAACAATGGTCCGGGATGTCCTGAAGCCAACCCGGGTGTCGGTTCATCAGTAGATTCGCCTTCTGGGGAAGATGGTGGCCTCTTACAAGTCTCTGCATTACGGGAGGTTTCACGTTCGGTCCTTCCAACTGGATCTCCTGGACAAGTGGTCGGGTCCCATCTACACATGCACCAGAGAATACGTCTGTCTCCAAAGGCCAGGATTTCACTCCTCTGGTGCCTGTAATTACCTTACTTTCTGAAGGGCCGCAGGTTCGGGATTCAGGACTGGATCCTTCTAACTATGGATGCAAGTCTCCGGGTTGGGGCGCAGTCACTCAAGGGGAAACCTTCCAAGGAAGGTGGTCAAGTCTGGAAGCCAGGCTGCTGATAAATATTCTGGAGCTAAGAGCCATCTACAATGGTCTTCTCCAAGTGGCCCATCTTCTGAGAAATCGGGCGGTTCAAGTTCAGTCGGACAATGTGACAACAGTGGCTTACATAAACCGACAGGGCGGAACGAAGAGCAGAGCTGCAATGTCAGAGATAACAAGAATCATCCTTTGGGCAGAAAAACCCGTGTTGGCGCTGTCAGCAATCTTCATTCCGGGAGTAGACAACTGGGAAGCATACTTCCTCAGCAGACACAATCTCCAATCCAGAAGAGTGGGGGTCTCCATCCGGAGGTGTTCAAGGAGGTAACAGATATTTGGGGCGTACCCCAGATCGACATGATGGCCTCTCATCTCAACAAAAAGCTTTGTAGGTATTGTTCCAGGTCGAGGGACCCGCAAGCAGTGGCGGTGGACGCCCTAGTGACTCCATGGGTGTTCCAGTCGGTGTACATGTTTTCTCCACTTCCACTCATCCCAAGGGCTCTAAAGAAATTTCCTGCGGTGGAGATTCAATTGGGACGGTTTTCTCCTCTTCCTACAAGCCAATGTGGATATGGGCCTGATGTTGGGATCTGTGAAGTTCCAGATTTCGGCCCTATCCTTTTTCTTCCAGAAACAGTTGGCTGCCCTCCCCTAGGTTCAGACCTTTTTGAAGGGAGTTCTGCACATCCAACCTCCCTTTGTACTGCCTACGGCACCTTGTGACCTTAACGTGGTGTTGCAGTTCCTCCAATCGGACTGGTTCCAGCCTCTACAGGAGGTTGAGGTCAAATTTTTTACATGGAAGGCTGTCACGTTGTTTGCCTTAGCTTCTGCTAGACGTGTGTCGGAGTTGGGGGCTTTGTCCTGTAAAAGCCCATACTTGATCTTCCACAAAGATAGAGTTGAGCTCCGGACATGTCAGCAGTTTCTTCCGAAGGTTGTGTTGGCATTTCATATCAACCAACCTATTGTGGTGCCAGTGGCTACTGACGCCTCAATTTCATCAAAGTCCTTGGATGTTGTAAGGGATCTGAAAATCTATGTGAAGAGGACTGCTCGTCACAGAAAATTGGACTCTCTGTTTGTCCTGTATCATCCCAAGAAAATTGGGTGTCCTGCTTCTAAGCAGACGATCTCTCGCTGGATCAGGTTCACTATCCATCATGCGTATTCTACGGCAGGATTGCCGTGTCCTACGACTGTCAAGGCTGCCTGGGGTGTCTTGGTGTTACAACTTTGCCGAGCTGCAACTTGGTCTGGGTCGGACACGTTTGCAAAGTTCTACACTTTCGATACTTTGGCCTCTGATGATCTGAAGTTCAGTCAATCAGTTCTGCAGGAGCCTCCATGCTCTCCCTCCCATTCTGGGAGCTTTGGTACATCCCCATGGTACTAATGTGGACCCCAGCATCCTCTAGGACTCAAGAGAAAATAGGATTTTGGTTACCTACCGGTAAATCCTTTTCTCGTAGTTCGTAGAGGATGCTGGGCACCCGCCCAGCGCTTCGTTTTCCTGCTATCGTTATTTGGTTCAGTACAACTTTGTTTTAGTTGAGTACTGCATTGTTACATGGTAAGTAATGTTTCAGCGGTTGCTGAGTTTTCAAGCTAAGTTAGCTTGATGTGCTGTGTATGTGTGAGCTGGTATGAATCTCGCCACTATCTGTGTTAAACCCTTCTCTCGAAAATGTCCGTCTTCTCGGGAATAGTTTCTAGACTGAGTCTGGTAGGAGGGGCATAGAGGGTGGAGCCAGCCCACACTCTCAAACTCTTAAAGTGCCAATGGCTCCTGGTGGACCCGTCTATACTCCATGGTACTAATCTGGACCACAGCATCCTCTATGGACTACGAGAAAGGGATGTACTGGTATGTAACCAAAATCCTATTTTCTGATTTAAACAATTTTTTTTATTGCAAGTAGGATTTTACCCTGAGTGCATATTGGAATAGTGATGACCATTGATGGCTCTGGTCTAGACCATCGATAGTTGCTATCAATGGATGGTCGATGGCCACCCCTATACTGGATTAAATACATTTTATTTATAAGAAACATGACAGTCATAAACAAATACAGTCAATGTTTTCAATGTCACATCAGCTTGATCAATTAGGGTAAAAATCTGTGAACTTGGGCAGCTGTAACTGCTGTACAGCCGTGGCCAAAAGTTTTGAGAATGGAACAAATATTGATTTTCACAGTTTGCTACTTCAGTGTTTTTAGACCTTTTTGTCAGATGTTACTATGGTACACTGAAGTAAAAATAGGATTTTAATTACCTACCGGTAAATCCTTTTCTCGTAGTCCGTAGAGGATACTGGGCTTCCATTTAGTACCATGGGGTATAGACGGGTCTTTTGGGAGCCACTGGCATGTTAAGACTTTAACAGTGTGGGCTGGCTCCTCCCTCTATGCCCCTCCTACTAGACTCAGTCTAGAAACTGTGCCGGAGGAGACGGACATACTTCGAGAGAAGGAAATACAGATAGTGGTGAGATTCACACCAGCTCACACCGAATGGAAAAAACCATGCAGACCAGCATGCAACATGGAGAAACCAGGACAAGAAAGTATACTGGTGCCGGCTGAATTTCAAATAATGAATGGATATGAGTTTTTCAATAAAAAGTTATTCATACATTTATTAAGAATTATGCTATAAATTATTACATCGAATCTGATAGTCAAAAGGGTAAGATTCGTGTTAAAACAATTGCGAGTCTCTCAAATTAACATGTGACCACTTCTATCTCCACTTAAACAATATGCACTTGTTTTCTGGCTAGGACTCATTCCTCCAAAGTGTCCTCAATACGCTTTGGATAGAGGTATTTCCATGGTCTCAGGAAAAAAGTCCCCTTGGTTCTCAATTGCAGATCGAGGTCCAATGGCAACAAGGGAATGTCCAGAGATTCCAAATGGACAGCGCTGATGAGGATCCTGTGGGAGTTTGTAAGTCCAATAGTTGCCTGATGGTTAAGAATAATAAGTGCAGTGCCTGTGGTCAGGAGGTGAAGGGCTCAACGCGTTTCGCTGGTCTTAGTCACCGTCAGCTTCCTCAGGAGCATATGGAGAAACCATGCTAACCAGCATGCACTATTAAGAAATCATGCAAAACCGCATGAAACATGAAGAAACCATGTCAACCAGCACGTAACATGAAGAAACCATACTAACCAGCAGGTAACATGAAGAAATCATGTCAACCATCATGCAACACAAAGAAAACGTGTTATCTAGCATGAAACAGGAAGCAACCATGCCAATCAGCATGTAACCTGAAGAAACTATGCTAACCATGCATGAAGGAGGAACAGCAACAGCTGAACCAATACTTAACCAAGTAGCAACGCAGGAAAACGAAGCACTGGGCGGGCACCCAGCATCCTCTATGGACTACGAGAAAAGCATTTATCGGTAGATAATTAAAATCCTATTTTCTCTTACGTCCTAGAGGATGCTGGAGTTCCATTTAGTAACATGGGGATGTACCAAAGTTCCCAGTACGGGAGGGAGAGTGCTGAGGATCCTGCAGAATGGAGTGACCAAACTTTAGGTCCTCAGATGCCAAAGTATCGAACTGGTAGAACTTCAGCAAACGTGTTCGACCCCGACCAAGCAGTTGGTCGGCAAAGCTGTAAAGCCAAGACACCCCGTGCAGCTGCCCAGGAACAACCCACTGTACGAGTAGAGTGGGCCTTAACAGATCTTGGACACAGCAGGCCTGCCATAGAATAAGCATGCTGGATTGTAAATCCGATCCAATGAGCAAATGTCTGCTTAGAAACAGGACACCCAACCATGTTGGGACCATAAAGGACAAACAGAGCGTCTGACTACCTGTGACTAGAAGTCCTCTTCACAAGTTAGAAATTTGACGTCCACCTCCTGTAAAGGCTCAAACCAATCCGACTGCAGGAACTGCAGCACCACATTAAGATCCCAAGGTGCCGTAGGAGGCACAAAGGCTGGCTGGATGTGCAGAATCCCTATCAAGAAAGTCTGAATCTCAGGGAGTGCAGCCAATTGTTTCTGGAAGAAAATGGACAAGGCCAAAATCTGGACCTTATATGGAGCGGAAGCATAGGCCCAGAACCACACCTGCTTGCAGAAAGAGGAGAAACCGTCCTAGTTGAAACTCCACCATAGGAAACTTCTTGGATTCACACCAAGACATGTACGTTTTCTAAATGCGATAATAATGTTTAGTCGTTACCCCATTCCTAGTCTGTAGAATGACTTTGTTCGGAATGCCCTTTCGATCTAAGATCTGGCATTCAACCTCCATGCCATCAACATAGCCATGTAAGTCTTGATAAGTGCACGGCCCCTGTTGCAGAAGGTCCTCGTGAAGAGGAAGAGGCCTCGGATCTTCCAGCAGTAACTCCTCTGGATATGTCCGCATTCAAAGGATTAGCTACCAGCGGCCGGGAGGACTTTTTATATTTATAAGACTGTGCTCGGGTTGTAAGGATCCCATTTAGGTGATACTAATCATCTGCATTTGGACACTTTAAGCTCTTAAAAAGAACACCTCTATTGTAGTTCTATTGTGAACTCCCTAAATGTGCTTTTTTAAAGTAGGGTAAAAAAATTTTACCGGCAGGTAATTTACTTAATTCACTTAATTGCATTATAAAAATATTGATTGTTTTTATACCCATGTATGATGCATTATAATTATTTTTTCTTCACTTTGTGGGGAATTTCTGTTTCTAGTAACTCCAGAAGATCCCCGTACCAAGCACTTATTGGCAAGTCCGGAGCAATGAGGATCACCTGAACTCTTGTTCTTTTTAGTAGCTTGAGATTCATGGGATGAGTGGAAGTGGAGGGAACACATACACTGACTGGGACACCCACGGAATTACCAGGGCGTCCACCACCACTGCTTGCGGGTCTCGTGACCTGGAACAGTATCTTCGAAGCTTCTCATTGAGGCGAGAGGCCATTATGTCTATCTGAGGTACACCCCATCGGCTTGTTACCTCTGCGAATACCTCCGGGTGGAGGCCCCATTCTCCTGGATGGAGACCGTGTCTGCTGAGGAAGTCTGCTTCCCAGTTGTCCACTCCCGGAATGAAGACTGCTGACAGCTCCCGTGCATGCTTCTCTGCACAGAGGAGGATTATTGCCCTGCTCTTCGTTCCACCCTGCCTGTTTATGTAGGACACCGCTGTGACGTTGTCCGACTGAACCTGAATGGCTTGATCTCGCAGAAGATGTGCCGCTTGTAGAAGGTCGTTGTACACGGCCTTCAGATCCAGAATGTTTGTTGGAAGGAGAGATACCTGAACTGTCCGCTTTCCTTTGAAGTTTTTCCCCTGAGTGACTGCTTGCCAACCCCTGAGACTTCATCTGTGGTTAGATGAATCCAATTCTGAATCCCGAACCTGCAGCCCTCGAGTAGGTGAGAAGTTTGCAGCCACCAGAGGAGTGAAATTTTGGCTTTCGGCTACACGCGTATCTGCTGGTGCATGTGACCAGGAGATCCAGTGGGAAAGACCTTGCAAGGAATCTTCCGTACTGTCGAGCCTCTTAGTAGGCAACCATCTTTCCCAGAAGGCGAATGCACTGATGAACCGATACCCAGGCTGGCATCAGGACATCCTGGACCATTGATTGGATCACCAACGCTTTCTTCACTGTTAGAAACACCCTCTGCATTTCCATCCTCAGGAAGAAACGCCTCCTTATCGGCTTCCAATGCAAAATTGGAAGCTTCAGGATCCATCCGAGATCCCGGGACAGTTGATTTGAGAGCGCAACACTCCATAACAACATCTCCCTGGAGGATGTTAAGGTTGCCCAGATATGGAATTATGTCAACTCCTGGTTTGTGGAGTGGGAGTATAAAGGCTGCCATGGCCCTGATGAACACCCCCGGTGTTGCGTAGAAGCCAAGCTCAGTGTTTGGAACTGGAAGTGACATAGTTGTAGTGCAACCTTAGATAGGCGTAGAGAGGTGGCTAGATTGGAATGTGAAGTACGCACCCCTGATATCCCGGCATACCAGGAATTCCTCTACATCTTGAGCAGAGATCACGACTCCCAGACTCCATCCTGTTTTGAACACCCGCCAGTAGGGAATCAATGACCCTAGGTTTGAATAGTAACCCCTGTAACGTAAATGAGGTGGAACTGGAATAATAGGATTTTAATACCTACCGGTAAATCCTTTACTCTTAGTTCGTAGAGGATGCTGGGGATGCTTCAAAAACCATGGGGTATAGACGGGATCCGCAGGAGACATGGGCACTTTAAGACTTTGAATGGGTGTGAACTGGCTCCTCCCTCTATGCCCCTCCTCCAGACTCCAGTTTAAGTAACTGTGCTCAGGGAGACGGACATTTCGAGGAAAGAATTTATTGATTAACCACGGTGAGCATTTTACCAGCTCACACCTCCAGTATGCCGCAGAACGTGGCATTCAATAGAAAACCAGTCGACGGCATGAAGAATACACAGCAATATGCTGACATAAAGCGTAACAAAACCTGTGTGTGTAAACACAACCACTAACAGCATAACGCATGCCATGGCATGAATATCGTCAGCAACAGGCTGACTTAAATGCAACACACCATGTGTGTAAACATACCCAATAACTGCAGATACAGTACGCACTGGGACGGATGGACTAAGAGATAAGGATTTACCGGTAGGTATTAAAATCCTATTTTATCATACGTCCTAGAGGATGCTGGGGATGTTTCAAGAACCATGGGGTTTATACCAAAGCTCTAGAACGGGCGGGAGAGTGCGGATGACTCTGCAGCACCAATTGACCCAACAAGAGGTCCTCCTCAGCCAGGTTATCAAACTTGTAAAACTTCGCAAAGGTGTTTGATCCCGACCAAGTAGTAGCTCTGCAAAGCTGTAATGCAGAGACCCCTCGGGCAGCTGCCGAGGACGAGCCCACCTTTCTGGTAGAACGGGCTTTCACCAATTTTGGTAACTTAATTCTGCCATAGAATGAGCCTGCTGAATCGTATTACAGATCCAGCGTGCAATAGTCTGCTTGGAAGCAGGAGCCCTAATCTTGTTGGGAGCCCACCGGACAAACAGAGCCTCTGTTTTCCTAATCTGAGCCGTTCTGGCGACATAGATTTTCAAAGCTCTGACCACCTCGAGAGACTTCAATTCCGCCAAGGCGTCAGTAGCCACTGACACCACAATAGGCTGGTTTACGTGAAACGATGAAACCACTTTTGGCAGAAATTGCTGACGAGGTCTCAACTCCACTCTATCTGCATGGAAGATTAAATAGGGGCTTTTGTGAGACAAAGTCGCCAATTCACACACCCGCCTTGCGGATGCCAAGGCCAACAGCATGACCACTTTCCAAGTAAGGAATTTCGACTCAACCTTACGCAAAGGTTCAAACCAATGAGATTGCAGGAACTGCAACACCACATTAAGATCCCATGGTGCCACTGGGGGCACAAAGGGAGGTTAGATGTGCAGCACGCTCTTTACGAAGGTCTGAACTTCTGGAAGGGAGGCCAATTCTTTCTGAAAGAAAATAGATAAGGCCGAAATTTGTACTTTAATGGAGCCTTACTTTAGGCCCGCATCCACACCTGCTTGCAAAAAATAGAGCAAACGCCCCAGCTGAAATTCTTCCGTAGGAGCCTTCTTGGATTCACACCAAGACGCATGTTTTCTCCAAAAATGGTGGTAAAGCTTCGCTGTTACTTCTTTTCTAGCCTGAAGCAGTTTGGGAATGACTTCACTGGGAATACCCTTTCGGGCTAGGATTTGGCGTTCAACCGCCATGCCGTCAAACACAGCTGCGGTAAGTCTTGATACACGCACGGTCCTTGCTGTAACAGGTCCTCTCGTAGAGGAAGAGGCCAGGGATCTTCTATGAGTAATTCTTGAAGATCTGGATACCAAGCCCTCCTTGTCCAGTCTGGAACAATGAGAATCACCTGAACTTTTGTTCTTCTTATGATCTTTATCACCTTCGGAATGAGTGGAAGTGGAGGGAACACATAGGCCGACTGAAACACCCATGGTGTCACCAGGGCGTCCACCGCTATTGCTTGATGGTCCCTCGACCTGGAACAATATCGCTGAAGTTTCTTGTTGAGACGAGACGCCAACATGTCTATTTGAGGAATTCCCCAACGACTTGTCACTTCTGCAAAAACCTCTTGATGAAGACCCCACTCTCCTGTATGGAGATCGTGTCTGCTGAGGAAGTCTGCTTCCCAGTTGTCTACACCCAGAATGAAGACCGCTGACAGAGTGCTTACATGTCTTTCCGCCCAGCGGAAAACTTTTGTGGCTTCTGCCATTGCCGCTCTGCTTTTCGTTCCGCCCTGGCGGTTTACGTACGCCACTGCTGTTAAGTTGTCCGACTGAATTAAGACGGGCAAATCGCGAAGAATATGTTCCGCTTGCAGAAGGCTGTTGTAAATAGCCCTTCATTCTAGAATGTTTATTGCAGACAAGCTTCCTGGCTTGTCCATTTTCATTGGAAATTCTTCCGCCTGAAAGACTGCTCCCCAGCCTCGGAGACTTGCATCCATGGACACCAGGATCAAATTCTGGATCCCGAACCTTCATCCCTCTAGGAGGTGAGAACTGTGCAGCCACCACAGGAGAGAAATTCTGGTCCTGGAAGATAGGATTATTTTCCGGTGCATGTGCAGGTGAGACCCGGACCACATGTCCAACTGGTCCCGCTAAAACCACTCTGGAATTTAACCTGCTCACTGAATGGCCTCGTAGGCCGCAACCATCTTCTTCATCAATGGAACATATTGATGGATTGACACTGTTGCAGATCTGATCCGACTCTGGATCCTCAGAGCTCTTTCCACTGGAAGAAACAAACTCTGAACAGTTCTGCATCTAACATTATTCCCAACTCCGACAACTGCATCGTTGGTATCAACAGTGATTCTGGCAAGTTCAGGAGCCAACCACTTTGTTGAAGAACTGTCAGGGAGAAAACAACGTTTTGCACCACTTGTTTCTTGACCTCGCCGTACTCAGGAGACCGTCCCAGTACAGAATAATAATGACTCTTACTATTGAAGGAAAATCATCATACCATCATCACTCTGGTGTATTGGCAATGACAATCCTGAATAGCAAACCCAGGTAAGCCTAATGCGGAAGAAACCGTACTTAGACCTTCTTTCTCCATTTACAGATTGGAGATCCCTGCCCTGAGAGATTCTGTCTTGTAGTTCAACTTCTTAAATAGAAATTTTTGGGATTGTTCTGACCGAGCCATCCGGCCTCAGAAGCACGAACAACTACTCCCCCATGCGCATGTAATGCTAGTATAATCAACTTACATGCGGACACATAATTAGAGTATCACATATCTTCCTGCATACGATCCTTTGTGACAGGGCCCTGTGCAGAACAGGGGTGACTCTCACTTTATTCTATCCATGAGAAGGAATAACTTTACGTCAGCATTCATTATAAATATTTATATATATATATTTTCAAATGCACCTATACACACATATACCTATATATATATATATATCTAATACATATACATATACACTTTTGTCAGGAACAGCCTGGTCCCTAGTGACGTTAATACGTTCCAATGTGTATGAACAGGTACTGAATGCCGATTTTGTGGATCTGATCAGGAAACATTATTGTCGACATAAGAAAGATTATTTGAGTCGATCTCAGGGAGTAGTAATTGGGCAAAATAATTTTTTTGCGATCCTGAGGGGTCTGAGAGAAATCTATTCTATGAATATGACTCCCTCCATAATTATTATTGCGTCTGTGATCGTGCCACAGACCTATGTAACCTTACAATACATACATATACATATAGGTATAGCTCTTTCTGATATGCATCACATTATCATGTCAGTATCCACCCACTCAGATATTGTTGGTGCCGACAGGGTCACCCCCCACGTCTGTGTCTCCCATATAAATATCTCTTGGGAAAAATATACCTCTTCTGACATGTTGACATTTATTTACATGTACCAAGTACTATTAGGAGTCGACAGCGCCAACATAGTCCTTCCCTTGGTGACAGAGCACTCAGCCTCAGATATGCCGACACACATGTACCAAACACCCACTGACATTACACTGGCTATAAGGGATAGACCCCAGTACATTCTGTCATGGAAACACAGAAGGAGTTTACCAGCTCATTTCCACAGCACTCATGATATAGTGTGCTTTTATTTTTTACTTATATTGCACCAAACAACTGTGCCCCCCCCCCCCCCTCGTTTTCTACTCTGATCTGTACAGCAGTGCTTTGGAAGGACCAGTGTCTCTGTGAGGAGAAAATGGCGCTGAAATGAGCTTTGAGGGGGAAGCCCCGCCCCCTTAATGGCGCGCTTCAGCCCGCTATTACGTACAAATATTTATACTGGTGGGGGTTACATATAGTGCCCAGGCACTTATATATTCAATTGCCAGTCTATGTTGAGGATTTATATGCTGCCCAGGGCGCTCCCCCTCGCACCCTGCACCTGACAGTGCATATGTGTGTGGGAGCATGGCGCAAAGCGCGACCGCTGTGCGGTACCTCAAAGCCGTCACTGAAGTCTTCTGATCTTCTTCTACTCATCTGACTTCTGGCTCTACAAGGGGGGTGACGGCGCGGCTCCGAGAACGAGCATCTAGGCGTACCTAGCGATCAGACCCTCTGGTGTCCAGTAGCCTAAGAAGCAGAGCCTTGAAACTCACAGAAGTAGGTCTGCTTCTCTTCCCTCAGTCCCATGATGCAGGGAGACTGTTGCCAGCAGTGCTCCCTGAAAATAATAAACCTAACATAAAGTCTTTTCAGAGAAACTCAGTAGAGCTCCCCTGGGCACAGAATCTCAACTGGAGTCCTGAGGAGGGGCATAGAGGGAGGGGACAGTTCACACCCATTCAAAGTTTTAAAGTGCCCATGTCTCCTGCGGATCCCGTCTATACCCCATGGTTCTTGAAGCACCCTCAGAATCCTCTAGGATGTATGAGAAAATTACATTAATTTGACAAATTATATGATAGCTTCCATCTGGGAGGCGGGAATACTAGAAATTCTAGTCTGCACTCCTGGACAACGCAACTGTTTCCAGGGGTCTAGGCAGGATATCGCCCAGATGTGTTACTGAATCTCTTTAGTCTCGCTCCCACCTGCCTGAACCCCTGGCAGTGAGGTCCACTGACAAACCGAAGGATTTGAAAATGGTTGAATTTGAAATCCGTCCCTGGGAACCTGGCAGCGCAGGTTTTCTGGATTTCCAAACGTCCTCTAAAGGAAGTGGAGGAATATGTGGAATCATGCTCAAAATAATTGCAGTGTAGGTGTAGGATATAATTTCATAGTCTGTGCAGCTGCGGAAGGAAGACATACCAACTTACCCACAGTTGACATGGATAATCACGTATCCCGTGCATCCCAACAGTGTCTTACCTGTGAAGGGCGGACCTGTCATACCTTACTCGGATTCTGTATCTGCTGTCCATTGGTGTATCCACCGTTCCCTGCATGTCGAAACTGCCAGAGCAGTGGTCCCTGCATTATGCAGGTCAATCTCCTTCATGGCATCTCGCCGTGAAGCCTGTAGAATCCTGTATGTGACAAAGAAACAAGTACAAGTCACTTCTACACATAGAATCTAAATCATCAAGTAAGGAGCCTGACCACCTTACAATAGCCCCAGAGATGTACGCAAAAGTGGGTCTCTGAGTCACACATGCAGCAGTGTACAGTATTAGAGATTAGTCTCAATAGGTGATCAGCCTTTATGGAGGTTGTACCAGGGACAGGTAAGACAACCATATATGACAATTTAGACACTCTATATGGATGTGGATAATAACTCTGGGTGTACTCAGGTTTTCCCAAATAAGGATTACAACGCCCTACACAGTGGGAAGGCATTCATTATATACATATAATAAGATTCCTCATCCCTAATAGCCTCAAACATATGTTGAACCCCTCATATATAAGCATTATATGGGCAAGTGTACGCTTTCTAGGGTACGGAGATGGGGTGGGAGGCACAGCAGTGGGATATGAAACCCCACTTTTCTCAAAACCACGGCTTCTACCCAGTATGGGATATATTGGAAGTGATATATTCTTAAAGTACACCTTATGGAGGCCACCCCAGGGGGATCTGTCACCGGAGCCTGAGATGTGTACAGTTTTGTGCATGGTATAGACTCCCCAGGAGAAGATATACATTCAGGACAAAGTCCCTTAAACATGATAAAGTGGATTACACATACACAGGAAAATGTCAACACAGTTTCCCCCCCAGAATATCTTCAGAGAGTCACAGAGCACAAAAAGCCAGCCACAGCGCACCCTTATAGGCTTTTATAAAGATGAAAACCCTGCTGACTTTTATGAACCACAAGCAGTGGTTCATTCCTGTTCATGTATTTTATGTTATAGTTCTCTTGCAGGCCAGGATTTCCTTTGCTCTGGTTTAAAAAGACTCTTGTAGGCCGCCGGTGGTGAGTCTGTGTAATTGCAGCCTGTTTTCATGTGTTTAGCCTCACCTGTCTGTTAATTGCACCTGTCAGTTTGGAGTCATGTAGCAGGGCAGCTGCACAACATAATTAATTGGGGTCCATGCTGTGATTGGAAGAAATCCTTTTTATATTCTGTCTCAGTGCATTACACAGACGCTGGTGAGCGCTTCTGTCTAGCTGCTTCCAGCCTTGAAGCATTCTTGTCCAGGAGTCCAGTGTCTGATCCAGTGTCTGATCCAGTATCCTGCCTTGAAGCATTCCTGTCCAGGAGTCCTGTGGCTTTGTCTGTGCCTGATCCAGTATCTGGCTTCTTGGTGTCCACCGGTCTGTCGTTTGTGATTCTGCCTGTCCTCCGGTCCTGAGAGCCTGTGTCAGCTACTTTGGGGGTTCCTGTCCTTTTGCCAGTATTCGTACCGGTTTCGTGAGTAGCGGCTCTGCCGCATCCCTCGGCCTAGGCCGCAGCGTCTTGTTATATTTATTTTGGAGTTTCTGCAGAGGTTCTGCGTTGGCTGTCCTCGCCAGTATACAACAGTGTCATGTAGGCATGTGGACAGCATTGCCTTTGTTGTTAGTCTTGGCGGCTGAGCCGCGCATACTTTCATTTAGTTCTGTAGCGCCCCTAACTCTGTATTTCTGTCTTTAGTTAGAGGTTCCACCTGTCATCGTCCAATCTCAGTTTACGCCTTGTCTCCAACTAAGACCGGAGAGCCATCAGATTTGGGCAGACATAATCCGCCCTTCAGACGCGGCTGCCGTGGACCCAAGAAACCATAGTCTCGCAGGCATAAGCGGACAACGAGCTTGAGACAACAGAGTCAAGTTTCTGTAGAGGTTGCTGCCGAGCTCTGTATCTATTGCAGCATTATGTTCCTGTACTTGGGGCTCATCCGCCCAGTTCCAGGAGTACCAAGTAAAGTGAACGTAACATTATCACCGGCCCATACTGCAAAAAAGAAACAAAGCTAAATAGTAGTTTTTTCTTTTTTGGCCCAGTCCAGTGTCCTGTCTAGAACCCAGTCCTGTCTAGACTCCAGTCCTGTCTAGAGTCCAGTGTGCAGAACCCAGTCCAGTCTTGTCTTGTCCAGTTTAAAAATCCAGTCCAGTCTTGTCTTGTCTAGTTTAAAAATCCAGTCCAGTCTTGTCTTGTCTAGTTTAAAAGTCCAGTCCAGTCTTGTCTAGTTTAAAAGTCCAGTCCAGTCTTGTCTTGTCTAGTTTAAAAGTCCAGTCCAGTCTAGTCTTGTCTTGTCTAGTTTGAAATCCTCCTATGTCAACTATGCAAGCCCTGCAGACATCTATCTCAGCCCTGAATTCTGCTTTCAGTGCTTTGAAACCTGAGCGGCTGGAGGTTTTGCAGCAATCCTTAAAGCAACTGCAAAACCTTCTGACCAAAATTTTGCTTATCTTGCCAGAAGTTGTTGAGAGTACATCGATCTCTAAAGAGACTCTTGCTCACAATATGGTGACAAGAGAATCCTCAGGTTCGGTTTAAGAGAAAAGGTTTAAAGGTTTTCTGTGGCCCAGGCCCTCAGAA
This sequence comes from Pseudophryne corroboree, assembly GCF_028390025.1. Lineage (NCBI taxonomy): Eukaryota > Metazoa > Chordata > Amphibia > Anura > Myobatrachidae > Pseudophryne > Pseudophryne corroboree. Next base: position 178,936,853 of record NC_086452.1, read on the forward strand.
GAGGAGCGTCTGTGTCGCAGAAACTTAAATTTATTCCTATATTGTGGGGGTTTAGGCCACTGTCTGCAGACCTGTGAGTTGCGCAAGCCAAAGTGTGGCGACAAGTCCTGCCCTCTGGCGAAGTTGAGTCAGGATTCAAGACCTACTCCTATCTCTACTGTGGCAGAGGTACTTGTCACACAACCCACACTAAAAAGCACTGTCCTATAATTGGGATCCTTGGGCTAGGGAGCCCCATTATAGATTCAGAAACCAAAGGAGAATGTTTCTCTCCTCTCTAGATTTTCCTGTTGAATCAGAGTTGCAAACCCCGGTAGTGGAATCTCTGAGTCCTGGAGTGGTGCCAGATGCCCGGGGTCCTGGAGTGGTGCCGGATGCCCGGGGTCCTGGAGTGGTGCCGGATGCCCGGGGTCCTGGAGTGGAGCCAGATGCCCGGGGTCCTGGAGTGGTGCCAGATGCTCTCGGTCTAGGAGCGGTGCCTGATGCTCTGGGTCGAAGAGGGACATCTGATATAATAGCTCAGGTGTCGATACCAGAAGGGGTCTCAGAAGCTGTTACCCCAGGTAGGGACTTGAAAAGCGCAACCCCAGAAAGGGTATCTAAAATCATAGTTCTAGAAGGGAACTCGAGAAGCAAAACCCCAGAAGGGATCTTTGAAGTAATATCCCCAAGTGGGGTCTTGAGAGACACCGCCCCAAAGAAGGGTCTAGAGGTTGCTTCCCCAGGAAAGGACTAAAGAGGCATAGCTTTAGTGGAGGTTCTGAAGGTCATAACTTCAGCAAAAGTCCCAGAGGTCATAATCCCGGGAGAAGTCTCGATAATTATCGACTTGGAGAGGGAGGCCGACGGTCCGGTCCCAGAGAGGGAGGCCAACGGTCTGGTCTCAGAGAGGGAGGCCAACGGTCCGGTCCCACAAAGAGGGAGGCCGGTCCGGTCCCAGTAAAAGAATCAGAGGTGCTGACCCCAGAGGGGGTTCCCGAAGGCCACTGCCCCAGAGGGGGTTCCCGAAGGCCACTGCCCCAGAGGGGGTTCCCGAAGACCACTGCCCCAGAGGGGGTTCCTGAAGGCCACTGCCCCAGAGGGAGTTACCGAAGGCCACTGCCCCAAAGGGGGTTCCCGAAGGCCACTGCCCCAGAGGGGGTTCCCGAAGGCCACTGCCCCAGAGGGGGTTCTGAGGGGCACTGCCCCAGAGGGGGTTCCGAGGGTCACTGCCCCAAAGATGGTCCCGAAGGCCACAGCCTCGAGTAAGGTCAGTGGTGACCTGGTCCTAGCAATGCACTCCACAGTCAGATGGGAAGGAAGCAGATCCTGACTCTGTTGATATCTCAACATCTATAGTCTTTGATGGGGACTTAGTCCAATTTGTGGCGCTTTACAAACACTACTTCTCCATTATGTTGCCTAGACCATTTTTGGGCATCACCTCAGAGAATCTGGTGTTCTTTGTGATATATTCCTTTAGAGGGGAGCCTTTTGAATGGGCATCCAACTTAATTAAAAATAATGATCCCATTCATCAGGATCCACCGGCATTCAGTGATGCAGTTATTAAGAGATATGGTTCCAAAGAAATTGATTCAGGTTCCTCTAGGTCCCCTGTCTTTTCTGCTGAGAGTCCACCGTATACTGTAAACTCGGCACAAATATCTCAGCCCATTGCTTTGACTGCAGGATGTGCTTTTCTGTCTTCTTCTAGTAGTAGTACTTTGTCTGAAAGTTCAGCTCCCAAGGTTAAGAAACCAATCTCTGGATTGAACCCTGCCTTGCTGGAAGGTACCATCAGTTCAGACAATGTTTGGGGAATTACCTTGGTCAGAACTCAAGAACCTTGTGAAAAAAAAGAAGAAAAATAAATAATTGCTGACTCTTGCCTTGTTGTATATATAATTTTTATTTTTTTCTTTGTCTTGTGTCTAGTGTCCACCGTCAAGGTGGTGGTGGTGGTGGTGGTGGGGGGGGGGGGCACTGTTACAAGCTGATGCCACAGCTTGTTTCTGTTTCTTGTCATTATCTGTTTGTTCCAGTGTCAGGTTTTTTTAGTGTATCCCTTGTTTTGGAAAATCTGAATTTTGGGGTCCATTGACCCCTCCTCAAAGGGGGGGGGTACTGTTATGAGCCATGGTAGTGGTTCATTCCTGTTTTGCATTTTGGTTATGTATTTTATGTTATACTTCTGTTTCTCTTCCCCGTGGGTGTTGTGGGGTGTCCGGTGTCCACCCTTAAGGAGAGGGTACTGTTATGAACCACAAGCAGTGGTTCATTCCTGTTCATGTATTTTATGTTATAGTTCTCTTGCAGGCCAGGATTTCCTTTGCTCTGGTTTAGAAAGACTCTTGTTGGCCGCCGGTGGTGAGTCTGTGTAATTGCTGCCCCTTTTTTCATGTGTTTAGCCTAATCTGTCAATTGCACCTGTCAGTTTGGAGTCGTGTAGCAGGGCAGTTGCACGACATAATTAATTAGGGTCCCTGCTGTGATTGGAAGAAATCCTTGTTATATTCTGTTTCAGTGCATTACACAGACACCGGTGATGGCTTCTGTCTAGCTGCTTCCAGCCTTGAAGCATTCTTGTCCTGGAGTCCAGTGTCTGATCCAGTGTCTGATCCAGTATCCTGCCTTGAAGCATTCCTGTCCAGGAGTCCTGTGGCTTTGTCTGTGCCTGATCCAGTATCCGGCTTCTTGGTGTCCACCGGTCTGTCGTTTGGGATTCTGCCTGTTCTCCGGTCCTGGGAGCCTGTGTCAGCTACTTTGGGGGTTCCTGTCCTTTTGCCAGTATTCGTACCAGTTTCGTGAGTAGCGGCTCTGCCGCATCCCTCGGCCTAGGCTGCAGCATCTTGCTATATTTGTTTTGGAGTTTCTGCAGAGGTTCTGCATTGGCTGTCCTCGCCGGTATACAACAGTGTCGTGTAGGCGTTTGGACAGCATTGCCTTTGTTGTTAGTCTTGGCGGCTGAGCCGCGCATACTTTAATTTAGTTCCATAGTACCCCTAACTCTGTATTTCTGTCTTTAGTTAGAGGTTCCCCTTATCATCATCCCGTCTCAGTTTACGCCTTGTCTCCAACTAAGACCGGGGGCATCGGAGTTGAGCAGACAAAATCCGTCCTTCAAACGCGGCTGCCGTGGGCCCAAGAAACCATAGTCTCTCAGGCGTAAGCGGACAACGAGGGTGAGACAACGGAGTTAGGTTTCCGTAGGGGTTGCTGCCGAGCTCTGTATCTATTACCTGAACTTGGGGCTCATTCGCCCAGTTCCAGGAGTTCCAAGTACAGTGAACGTAACACTGACTAGCGTAACCTTATTAGGGTAGCTAGTACATAATATCACTCCCCCCTTTTTTAACACCTTTTACCTCAGTGTAGTTATGTGGAGGACAGCGTTCCCTGTCAGCATGTGTCTGCAGGGAGAAAATGGCGCTGGTTAAAGCTGGATCCGCTCTGAGGAGAAGCACTGCCCCCTGTAATGGCGCGTCTTCCCACACTTAGAGATTATACTGGCCTGAGGTAATTTTTGCAGCAAACAGTGGGTTAGACCTTGAAAGCTACGTTTTACCAGTGTAGGACGCCCTTCACAGCGCCGTACACAGTGTGCCGCTGAGCCTTCCGGAGCGCAGCCTGTCAGAGCTGCGCTCCCAGCCTTGTGCCGCCATTCTCACCAGGGACCCGCTTACCGGGACTCTGGTGTCAGATTCGGGACTTTCCTCTGGCTCTGTTAGAGGGTGGCGGCATGCTGCGGGAGTGAGCGGTCGCTTTGGTCGGCTAATGATCATCACCCTCAGGAGCTTAGTGTCCTGTCAGCGGAGATAGGGGCCATTAACCTCAAGGGTTGGATCCTACTCCCGCGCCCCCTTCCCCAAAGTCCCATGAAGCAGGTAGGCTGTTGCCAGCAGCCTGCCTGTATAATAACAAACTCTAGAAAACAATAAAACTAAGAAAATTCCTAGGAGCTCCCCTAGCTGTGACTGGCTCCTCCGGGCACATTTTCTAAACTGAGTCTGGTAGGAGGGGCATAGAGGGAGGAGCCAGACCATACTGTTAAACTATTAAAGTTCCAGTGGATCCCAAAGGACCCGTCTTTACCCCATGGTACTAAATGGAACCCCAGCATCCTCTTGGACGTAAGAGAAATTACAAGCGTTTCATAAGTGTCTAAGGTTTTTATCAGTGAATATTAGAAGTGTTGACCCTTCTTTTTCAAGAGCTCTGCAATTCGCCCTGGCATGTGGTCAAACAACTTCTGGGCCACATACTGACTGATGGCCGCCCCTTCTTGCCTAATCAGTGCTTGGAGTTTGTCAGAATTTGTGGGGTTTTGTTTGCACACCCACCTCTTGAGGATTGACCACAAGTTCTCAATGGGTTTAAGGTCTGGGGAGTTTCCTGGTCATTGCCCCAAAATGTCGATATTTTGTTCCCTGAGCCACTTGGTTATCACGTTTTCCTTATGGCAAGGTGCTCCATCATGCTGGAAAAGACATTATTTGTCACTAAACTGTTCTTGGATGGTAGGGAGAAGTTGCTCTTGGGGATGTTTTGGTACCATTCGCTTTTTCATGGCTGTGTTCTTAGGCAAAGTTATGAGTGATAACACAGAATGGAGGTTACGCTCTGAATGAGTTAGAACAATGGTGGCTAATTTCAAATGAATACATTTAAAAATGACAATTTAATAAAAAAAAACACAAATGTATACATAAAACATTATATAGCATGAATTACAGTGCGATGATAAAAAGGTATATATTACCCTGGTAGACAAGTGGCTTCTTTACTGCCCTTGTCTGGAGAAGGAACGGTGAGCGCTACCATCAGTCCTGTGTCATGCCTCCCTCCTGTTTAGCCAGCAATTTCCTCCTGCATACTAATAAATGGCATGCGATGCCCTCCTTTTACCTCCTGTAGCACAGACGAAAGACTATAGTTGCAGAATGACGGCACTAAAGGACAACTTTAAACAGATGACACAGAAGTCCACAATGGAATGTCATTGCGGACTTCTTTATCAAGGAACTGCATTAAAAATATTTGCACTGGTGCCCTCCCAGGTCAATCAAGCCCCATGTATCTACAATATTTTAACAGACCTGGCATATACTGGGTCACCTCAGCCTCCAGCCCAATGCTTGGTTCCATCCCTCTCTGGAAACCCCCTTCTGCAAATATTGCATTTGCCCCTGTAAAGGTATTGTATGGTAAGCCAATTTGTTCCATTGACACTCCCTCTGCCGCAACTTATATCTGTTTCCACTTCTCCATAGTGGTGTAATGTAGTCCAAGGGCAGAAATTGAAAGTCACGAATGGTATGGCCCTGAATGAAAAAGTGTCTACCCACCAGTGGTGTGCTTTTTTTTTTTTTTTTTTTTATAGATGACCTGTGTGCATACTGTTTCTTTCTTTGATCATCCTAATAGTATTTCACTGATAAATTTCTTACAAGGGCACATAATTAGTTAGACCGCATATTTTATTTCATCAGTTATCGGCTGCACGGCAGACTCTGGGGGTGGGAACCAAGGGACCGGGAGTCAGGGCTGTTTCTAGCCAATTTGGCTCCCAGTGCGAGATTTAAAAATGCGCCCCCCATGACATAAAAAATGTGCCCCCCCCCCTACACACACACCTAGATAAAAAAAAAACTTGCGCGTGCACCCGACAAGGGGGCGTGGCCTCATCTAAATTGGTGTGACCTTATTTAAATGGGCATGGCCTTGTCTGAAAAGACTACCTCACAATCCAGTTTTTGACCCTGCTCCAACAGATCACGACCACCACAGTAAAAAAAAATTCTACCATATTAAGCCCCACACAGTAATGTCCCCTGCACCATATTATGCCACACACCGCAATGCCCTTGATACATTAAATCCCCACACTACAGCAGGCAAGAGTCACCATTTCACACATTATGGCAGGTATCCCCATTTTACACATTGAGAGAGAGAGATAATACTTACAGAGGCGATTACCGCTCTTCGGCCCGCCTCACCAGTCGCTCCTCGTGCCGGCCTTTCCCTCTTCCTAACTTGGAATCCCCTCTGAACTCCGCTCGGGGGGTTGGGGGGGGGGGGTTTCGCGGAGTGACTGTGTTGCATCATGACGCAACGATGCAACCGCGTCATTCTGTGAAACTCCACCCCCCGAGCGGGTTACTCGGGGAGAAATAGGAGGGGGAAGCAGGGAGCCACAGTTAGTGCCGTGGCGGGCGCCCAGTGCGGTTGCACTGCTTGCCTGCCCCAAGAAACGGCCCTGCCGGGAGTTCCCTCTGAGGATTGAAGGTGCTTGAAGATTGTCTTCCAGCAGCGGCACAATAGGCATTTCTGACTGGTCGCATCAGATGCAACCATCTCAGGCAAAGCCTAGCCTGGTGTGGACACATCTGAATGTGACCACACCAGGCAAGTGGTTAAGAACATACAAAAAAATATTTGCTGGTTGTGTGCCCTGACGAAGAAGCTTAAGCCATGAAACGTTGATTGATGAATACACTATGTTTCATGCATTAAATTTGGAGCATCCTGAGTGTCATTATTTGCTTTGGAGTCTTTCTTATTCTAAATATTAGAATACAGATCTGAAATGTTGGACCTTAGCGCTAGTGTGAGCAGCTGCTGTTTGTGACTAGCTATATTGCTGTATATATGGATTCTGATTTTAGAGGGCACCCAGGCAGTTGGTACCATTGGGGTATTCGTGAAGAGTGCCGTACACCTCTATATCAAATATTGTATTTGCTTTTTACAATTGGTCTTACTATTATTAAAAACATGTCTTGACACAGTGTTGTATAACCTTATTTAATATATCTTTTATTAGTTCAGTTCCACACCTCTTTCTTTTTTTAACTATAGTGTGCAGGTTAATAATTTTAGTACTATCTACTGGCCGAATCAGTGCACAAGCATCATCATTATTGCACCCACATAAAATCCTCCTGCCGAAAGGCGTATCTGCATACTGTGTGTGAAATGAATCAATTTGTAATTGTTCCACATTTATATGTGAACGCTCTTACTGTACATGACATTTGTCCAACGCTAACTGAGCCCTGTATAATTCAGTTTAAAGTAACTTTTTTTTTTTAAATTATTTTAAAGCTAATTGTGTGCTAAGAATATACTGTAGCTACTCAGAAGCAACAATTACACATGGTAATTATATTTAATTTACCAAGATTGTTATCATAAATCTAAATCTAGACAAGTATAGAACAAAAATATACATATTTCACTGAAGACGCTGGGCCTGAATCAGAGATGTACACAAGCCCAATGGTTTGCATACAACTCCGATTGCGAGAGAACTGGAAAAGAGCAGATGCTGCACTGCACATGTACAGGTCATGATTGACAAGCTGCGGCCATGTGGAGTCAGAGCAGGGACGGTGAGGGGCAGCATTGGAGAATGAGGAATCTTCAACCTGAGGGTTACTCAGATAACCAATATTCATGCAGAGTGATCCGATGCTGCGTCCTTGGACTCAGTGGCGTATAACAGAAACCGGTAGGAGGCATCCATTAACAAATGACAGCCTTTTGCTGCAATAGCATAATGTCACAGTAGTGGTGTCTAGAGATGAGCGGGTTCGGTTTCTTTGAATCCGAACCCGCACGAACTTCACTTTTTTTTTCACGGGTCCGAGCGACTCGGATCTTCCCGCCTTGCTCGGTTAACCCGAGCGCGCCCGAACGTCATCATGACGCTGTCGGATTCTCGCGAGACTCGGATTCTATATAAGGAGCCGCGCGTCGCCGCCATTTTCACACGTGCATTGAGATTGATAGGGAGAGGACGTGGCTGGCGTCCTCTCCATTAGAATAGATTAGAAGAGAGAGAGAGAGAGAGATTGTGCAGACAGAGTTTACCACAGTGACCAGTGCAGTTGTTGTTAAGTTAACTTTTATTTAATATATCCGTTCTCTGCTATATCCGTTCTCTGCCTGAAAAAAACGATACACAGCAGTCACACAGTGTGACTCAGTCTGTGTGCACTCAGCTCAGCCCAGTGTGCTGCACATCAATGTATAAAAGCTTATAATAATTGTGGGGGAGACTGGGGAGCACTGCAGGTTGTTATAGCAGGAGCCAGGAGTACATAATATTATATTAATTTAAAATTAAACAGTGCACACTTTTGCTGCAGGAGTGCCACTGCCAGTGTGACTAGTGGTGACCAGTGCCTGACCACCAGTATAGTAGTATATTGTTGTATACTATCTCTTTATCAACCAGTCTATATTAGCAGCAGACACAGTACAGTGCGGTAGTTCACGGCTGTGGCTACCTCTGTGTCGGCAGTCGGCACTCGGCAGGCAGTCCGTCCATCCATAATTGTATAATTATATACCACCTAACCGTGGTATTTTTTTTTCTTTCTTTATACCGTCGTCATAGTCATACTAGTTGTTACGAGTATACTACTATCTCTTTATCAACCAGTGTACAGTGCGGTAGTTCACGGCTGTGGCTACCTCTGTGTCGGCAGTCGGCAGGCAGTCCGTCCATCCATAATTGTATTATAATATATACCACCTAACCGTGGTTTTTTTTTCATTCTTTATACCGTCATAGTGTCATACTAGTTGTTACGAGTATACTACTATCTCTTTATCAACCAGTGTACAGTGCGGTAGTTCACGGCTGTGGCTACCTCTGTGTCGGCACTCGGCAGCCCGTCCATAATTGTATATACCAGTGACCTAACCGTGGTTTTTTTTTCTTTCTTTATACATACATACTAGTTACGAGTATACTATCTCTTTATCAACCAGTCTATATATTAGCAGCAGACACAGTACAGTGCGGTAGTTCACGGCTGTGGCTACCTCTGTGTCGGCACTCGGCAGCCCGTCCATAATTGTATATACCACCTAACCGTGGTTTTTTTTTCTTTCTTTATACATACATACTGCAGTGCCACTCCTAGATGGGCCCGGTGTTTGTGTCGGCCACTAGGGTCGCTAATCTTACTCACACAGTCAGCTACCTCATTGCGCCTCTTTTTTTCTTTGCGTCATGTGCTGTTTGGGGAGCGTTTTTTGGAAGGGCCATCCTGCGTGACACTGCAGTGCCACTCCTAGATGGGCCCGGTGTTTGTGTCGGCCACTAGGGTCGCTAATCTTACTCACACAGCTACCTCATTGCGCCTCTTTTTTTCTTTGCGTCATGTGCTGTTTGGGGAGGGTTTTTTGGAAGGGACATCCTGCGTGACACTGCAGTGCCACTCCTAGATGGGCCCGGTGTTTGTGTCGGCCACTAGGGTCGCTTATCTTACTCACACAGCGACCTCGGTGCAAATTTTAGGACTAAAAATAATATTGTGAGGTGTGAGGTATTCAGAATAGACTGAAAATGAGTGTAAATTATGGTTTTTGAGGTTAATAATACTTTGGGATCAAAATGACCCCCAAATTCTATGATTTAAGCTGTTTTTTAGTGTTTTTGGAAAAAAACACCCGAATCCAAAACACACCCGAATCCGACAATAATAATTCGGTGAGGTTTTGCCAAAACGCGTTCGAACCCAAAACACGGCCGCGGAACCGAACCCAAAACCAAAACACAAAACCCGAAAAATTTCAGGCGCTCATCTCTAGTGGTGTCATGATCCGGGTAACTAGACGCCGGTTCCTACCGGTTAGGTGCCTCCTAAGATTGGCTCAGCGAGCCGGGGCCGGGCTATAGCTATGTTATGGTTATTGCCTGCAGCGCTGGTTTTAGCGGTCTTCTCAGTGTATGCACTTACGGTGGTTTGGCGCTCTCAGCCCCGTCACGGCCGTCACTGCTGCGCCTGTGGTCTTCAGCTGGATGTGCGTCCTCTGTGTACCCCAGCCGCAGCTTCCATCACCGTGGCCACTGTGCGCATGGAGTTTCTGCTGCTGTGGCTTCTGCCGCCATTGTTGTTTAACACATGGTTTCAGAGTGCTTCTTTACCATTCAATCCCCCTAATGTCTGACACCCCCCACACTCCAGTCTTGCTACAACACAGTGGTTGCTGAGCGTGCGATCAGACCTCTGCCTGCAGCTCAATCCTGCGCCAGCCGCCCGCCCTGCTGATAATAAATGCTGAGTGGCCGGCAACCACACAGGGAGACATGTAACCTCGGGAAGTGGCAGCGTGTGCTGAGCCTGTGCTCTCCTCCAGCCTGCACACTCGCCTGCCCATGCCCTCTTCCAGGCTGCACGCACGCCCGCTCACCCACCCGCACCCGCTCTCTTCCAGCCTGCATGCATCCACGCCCACCCGCACGTCCAGCCCACCTGCGCTCTCAATCCTCGCGTGCGTCCACGTCACAGGCAGCGGCCCGCCTGTGCTCTCCTCCAGCCCTTCCTTCCGCCCGCACTCTACTCTAGCTCGCCCGCCGCCCGTGATCACCTCCAGGGCGCTCTTTCCCCAGATTTTCCGCCCGCACTTTCTGCCTGCTTACGCTCTCCACCCACCCCTGCTCTCCTCCCTCCACCCCTCCGTGTGCTCTCCTCCAGCCCTTCCTCCCGTGCTCTCCAACAGCCCTTCCTCCATAACCAATCCTCCTGTGCTCTCCTCCAGCCCTCCCTCCCGTCCGCCCATGTTCTCCTCCATCCCTCCTTCTCGTCCTCCCGTCCTTTCCTCCAGCCCTCCCATCCATCCGCCCATGCTCTCCTCCATCCCTCCCTCTCGTCCTCCCATCCTTTCCTCCAGCCCTCCATCCTGTCCGCCCGTCCTCTCCTCCAGCCATCCCTCCCGTCTGTCCATCCTCTCCTCCAGCCCTCCCTCCTTGCTGCCTCCTTCAGCCCTCCCTCCCTCCCACGCTCTTGTCCAGCAGTCCCTCCCATCCACTCACCCGTGTTCTACTCCAGCCCTTCCTCACCCTGTCCGCCCTTTCTCTCCTGCATCCCTCCCTCCCATCCGCCTGTCCTCTCCTCCCCTCCTGTAAACCCGTCCTTTTCTCCATCCCTCCCTCCCATCCGCCCGTCCTCTCCTCCAGCCTTCCATCCCATCCGCCCGTTCTTTCCTCCAGCCCTCCCTCCCATCCACACAGCCTATCCTCCTCTCCTCCAGCCTTCCCTCCCATCCGCCCGCCCTTTCCTCCAGCCCTCCCTCCCTCCCATCCTATCCTACTCTCCTCCAGCCTTCCCTCCCATCCGCCTGTCCTTTCCTCCAGCCCTCCCTCTTGCCCGTCCATGCTCACCTTCAAATCCCACCCTCCTGCCCGTGCTCTCCTCCAGCCCCCATGCCCGCCCGACCGTGCTCTCCTCCAACCCGACCGTGCACTCCTACAAGATCCACCCACCTGTCCACCTGCCTGTGCTCTCTTCCAGTCCACCTGTGCTCTCAATTCTCGTGTGCATCCACGCCACAGGCAGCATTCCTCTCAGGGGTATTTAGAGCCGCCACATGACACATTCTGCTAAGATGGTTCAACAGAGTCTCTGTCACTGAGACAGACAGTAAGTTACTATTACTGATACCTTGCATCCAATTCTGCATTGACCCCATTGTCTACAGAACATAAGAAAGCCCCACTGGGAGATACTGGAGCTTAATTGAAATAATTATTTGAATCATTATTACCCTACTGGTCAGAACTGTATAACTGGCCCCTGGAGGCTGGGTTCCTGGGTTAATCATGGGTGCACATAAACCTCCTCCCAGCTCCTCCTCTAACTGTGCCATGTGACGTGATTATGTCATGCCCTCACACTGGCCCACACTCTCACTCGGCTATTTGGTTAAGACAGTAGAGCAATTTAAACATGCATGGGATAGACATAAGGATATCCTTACACAGAAATAATGATTAAATAAGGTTTGAGGTAAAAATATGGTAAAAAAAAAGGAGCAGACTAGATGGGCCTTATCTAGTGGTTCTTATCTGCCGTCACATTTTATGTTTCTCATTTGCCGCGCCAATGCCACATGCAGCATGCTGGAGGAGTACACATTGACTTAATGAATTAGCCAGCATTTCAGCAGTATAGTCTGTAACTGTGAGCGGTATAATGTGAATTCGGCTCATACTGTGTGGCATAACGTGAGTTTCTGTTCACACTGTGTGGCATAATGTGCATTTTGACTCATGCTGTATGGCATTATGTGAATAAGGGGCACTACTGTCAATAGCTAGTGAGCATGGGGTCATATGTGAAAAATGCTGGTGTCCTGCAGAGTAGGGGTCTGACGGACAAGTGTGGCTCTGATGGCATGTGTAAATCTTAAACTTTACTAGTATAAAAATCTCCCGTACTTTTCAGAAAGGCCCACTCAGAATCAGGGTGTAGGTGCTGGGGGTGTGTGCAAGGGGTGGGTGTGTGTATGGTGATTAGGGGGTAGGGATGCATATGTCATGGATAGGTTGGGAAAGCGTAAGCAGCAATAGGATACAGCTAGAAATCTAGGTTATGCCATAGTGGACATTAAGCACCTCAGTGGTCTCACCATTATGTTAATTTTTTTTTTCTTGTGTGTATTATATCTACTTGTAGTATTAGGAACTAGGAAGAAATTAGATTAAGCCATGTGATTTTACTGAAAGAATGTTAAATAGTGTTAGACATGTCCCTGGGCGGTGCTAGATACGCCCAAAAGGCGGTGCACCCCCTAATAAAATTAGCTGCGCACGCCTATGAGCACCCAGAAGGTTGTCAGTGCTTCAATGGTCTTTCCAGCATTTCTAGTATGCAGTTCACTGTGGACTCTCCTGTGGATGTTTCCTGCAGCATAGCCTGACTCCCTGGTGATTTCCCTCTGCGGTGCAGTTCCAGCTCTTCCGTGCTAATTCTCTGTGGTGCAACCTGCCTCCATTGTTCCCACACCCAGCGCCAGCAGAATGTATTACTCTGGCTTCCCAGCAGCCACTCTCCAGCAGTCCTCTGTTTACCTTCCTGCAGTTCTCACCATTACTGTGGAGTACAAATCCTGCGATCCCTAGTATTATTCACAGCTTTACCTGCGATCCCTAGTATTATTCACAGCTTTACCTGCGAACCCCAGCTTCATTCACAGCTTTACCTGCGAACCCCAGCTTCATTCACAGCTTTACCTGCGAACCCCAGCTTCAATCACAGCCTTACCTGCGAACCCCAGCTTCAATCACAGCTTCACCTGTGAACCCCAGCTTCACTCTCAGTTTCACCTACAAACCCCAGCTTCATTTAAAGCTTCACCTACGATCCCTAGCATCACCTTATACCTCCCCTGGGTTCCCAAGTATTATACAGCACTTCCACTCATACTCCAGATTACTGGTTGTAACCAGTTGTGTTCTTAATATTCACTTGTGACATTTATTGTTTGGTTGCACATTATTTGACTCTTACGATATAATAAAAACCCTCAAAGACATCTTCTATTGTTGTGGTCACGCCTTCGGGCATCTGGTACTACTGCCTAGAGCATGTCTAGGAGTCCTCTCTCACCTCCTACATTCCGGTACCCGTCAGCCCCTACAACTGAGGCTTCCAGTTACCGACAACCGCCCTAAGTTGTGACAGTAAGCACTGACCTAATGGATCCGGTCGGAGACCAAGTCTATGCAAGAACTGGCAGCCCGTCTTGAACATCAGGAGGCAGCACAAGGCAATGTTATCCGATGTCTCCAGGACCTCTCCTCCCGACTGGATGAAATACAAGTTACCCTCCGTGGGTCAGGGGCGTCCAGTATGCCAACAGTAGTACCTCCGGTGGTATTCCCACCCACCATACCCATTTCTTCCTAAACCAGTGCAAGATCCACTTTGAGTAGCAACCCAGCAGATTTTCTACAGACCGCACTAAAGTTGCATACATCATCTCCCTACTCAGTGGCTCCGCCCTCGACTGGGCATCACCCCTATGGGAAAGATCAGATACCCTGCTGTCATCCTACTCCGACTTTGTGGCAATATTCAGACGTATTTTTGATGAGCCAGGTCGAGTGTCGTCAGCTTCTTCTGAGATCATTCGGCTGCGTCAGGGGACACAAACTGTCAGCCAGTATTTGATACAATTCCAGACATTGGCATCTGAAGTCTCCTAGAATGAGGAAGCCCTCTATGCAGCTTTCTGTCAAGGCCTGTCTGACCGTATTAAAAATGAGCTCGGCACTAGAGACTTACCCTTTGAAATTGAATGAGCTCATATCGCTCTCCACTAAAGTTGACCTACGGTTCCGTGAAAGGGCTATGGAGCAAGGCAGGTCAACAGTTCATAAGATTCCTTCTGCTCCTCCTCCTCCTCATCAGCCGTCTCCGTCCAAAGATGAACATATGCAGATAGGTAATTCACGACTTTCTCCAGCAGAGCGCAGAAGACGTCATCCAATCGCCTTTGCCTATACTGTGCTGCACCTTCCCACCTCATTAACGCCTGTCCTGAGCGTCCTGGAAACTCCAAATCCTAGACCGCCAAGGAGAGGGTCGGCTAGGAGTGATGTATTCCTCTCCATCTTCAAGTGACTGCAATCTCTCAGTTTCTCTTCAGGTGGCTCAGCGTACCAAGTATCTTATTGCCTTATTGCAACTGGAGCAGCCGGAAACTTTATTATAGTGAAGTTCATAAACGGTGGTCTCTACCCACTGAGAGACTGTCATCTCCTATATCTTTAACTACCGTGGACGGCAGTAGGATTCCTGATGCAGTGATTACTTCCAAGACCGTACTTATCCGTCTGAGGGTAGGGGTTCTGCATACAGAGTTGATTTCCTTCCTGGTAATCCCAAGGGCCACTCATCCTGTGATTCTAGGCCTCCCATGGCTTTGTCTGCATAATCCCCAAGTTGATTGGAAGACAACCCATATTCTGGCATGGGGTCCTTCCTGTTCCAAGACATGTCTACATAAAGTGCTTCCAGTTTGCAATTCTTCCTCTGAGTCTCCTAATGTTCCACCTTCTCCATATCAGGATTTCACTGATGTATTCCACAAGTCTTCAGCCGATATTCTTCCTCCCCATAGAGAATGGGATTGCCCTATCGATCTCATTCCAGGGAAAACTCCTCCTCGTGGAAGCACATATCCATTGTCATTGCCTGAGGCCCACTCCATGGAGGAGTATGTCAAGGAAAATCTGGCTAAAGGGATCATCCGGCCTTCATCTTCTCCAGCTGGCGCAGGCTTCTTCTTCGTAAAGAAGAAATATGGCGGCCTGTGGCCTTGTATTGACTACCGGGGTCTGAATGACATCAAAGTGAAAAATTGGTACCCTCTGCCACTTATCACCGAGTTGTTTGACCGCGTCAGTGGAGCCACTATTATCACTAAATTAGATCTGAGGGGCGCTTATAATCTCATCCGAATCTGAAAGGGAGATGAGTGGAAGACCCGGCCCGGACATTACGAGTACCTCGTCATGCCTTTCAGACTCAGCAATGTTCCAGCGGTATTCCAACACTTCGTGAATAATCTTCAGAGACATCCTTTATCGTCATGTTGTGGTTTATCTTGATGATATCCTTATATTCGCGAATGATCTAGAGGAACATTGGTTCTGGGTGAAAGAGGTTTTGTCCCGTTTTCATACCAATCATCTGTATTGCAAACTGGAAAAGTGCGTCTTTGAAGTTAAATCCATCCCGTTCCTGGAGTATATTGTATCCGGTTCCGGTCTGGAGATGGACCCTGAAAAGCTTCAAGCGATCCAAGATTGTCCGATTCCTGTAACCCTCAAGGGCATCCAGAGATTCCTAGGGTTTGTCAATTACTACAGGAAATATATTCAAGACTTTTCCACTGTTGTGCGCCTATTACGGCTCTTACCAAAAAGGGTGCTAATCCTTCCAAATGGTCAGAAGAAGCTACCCAAGCCTTTAATTTGTTGAAACAAAGATTCATCTCTGCTCCGGTTTTGAAACAGCCAGATACCAGTTCGCCCTTCACCCTTGAGGTGGATGCCTCTGCCGTTGGAGTGGGCGCAGTACTGTCTCAAAGAGCTAATGATGGTCATCTACATCCTTGTGGATTTTTCTCACGAAAGGTCTCTCCTGCCGAGCGTAACTACGCCATTGGCGATCAAGAACTTTTGGCGATCAAGCTCGCTTTGGAAGAGTGGAGGTACTTATTAGAAGGAGCTTCTCATACCATCATTATTATAACGGATCACAAGAATCTCCTGTATCTAAAAGGCGCTCAGTGTCTTCACCCTCGCCAAGCCAGGTGGTCATTTTTCTTCTCCAGATTCGACTTCAAATTACAGTTTTGTCCAGGGTCACAGAATTGCAAGGCTTATGCCCTTTCCCGCTCCTGGGATCAAGAAAATGAGTCTGAGTCTACTGACAAGCATTATATCATTGATCCAGTGGCATTCTCCGCAGTGAGGATGGACTCTATGCCCCCCGCCAGGGAAAAGTTTTGTGAAGCCGGCTCTCAGAAGGAAGCTCTTGCAATGGGCACATTCCTCTCGCTTTGCCGGACACGCAGGCGTACGTAAGGCCTTAGAATTTGTTTTCAGGTCATACAGGTGGCCGACCCTAAAAAAGGACATTGCTGAATTTGTGGCCTCCTGCCCTAAATGTGCCCAACAGAAAGTACCCCGCCAGTCACCCGCTGGGCAACTGGTTCCTTTGTCTGTTCCTCATCGTCCGTGAACTCATCTCTCGATGGATTTCATCACGGATCTCCCTGTGGAGATAATTTCCGATAGAGGTGTTCAGTTTGTGGCCAAGTTCTGGCGAAGTCTTTGTCAAGCTAAAATTCTCTACAGCCCATCACCCTCAAACCAATGGGCAAACTGAGAGGGTGAATCAAGACTTGGAGGCCTTCCTCCGTTTCTATGTATACTCTTCCCAGGATGATTGGGTTCAACTTCTCCCATGGGCTGAATTCTGCCACAACAATCAGTATCATTCTTCATCTTCCCCCACGCCATTCTTCACCAATTATGGGTTTCAACCAAAAGTTCCTAAGTTCCAGCTGCTTCCAGCAACATCGGTGCCTGCAGCTGATATCACGTTTCAACAGTTTTCAAATAACTGGAAGAATGTTTGTATTGCTATTTTGAAAGCATCCTCCAGGTACAAGAGATTTGCAGATAAGAAGCGTAGGGTAATTTGGCTGTCTATGTGCGTTTGGCTGTCTATGAAGAATCTACGACTGAGGGTTCTGAGTATGAAATTCGCTCCCTGCTATATCAGACCTTTCCTGATTGAGCAAGTCATCAACCCAGTGGCTTACAAACTTTAGCTACCTCCGTTTTTGAAAGTTCCTAAGACGTTCCATGTTTCTCTCCTCAAACCAGTGATTCTGAATCACTTTCATTCAGTGCTTCCCTCTGCTCCCAAAGTCCAGACTCAATGTGGTGTTGAGTATAAGGTCGCCGAGATCCTCGACTCTTGTATTAGATATGGTCATCTCTAGTATCTGATAGATTGGAAGGGCTATGGTCCTGAGGAACGCTCCTGGACAAATGCATATGATGTCCATGCTCCAAAATTAGTCCAGAAATTCCATTCCAGGTCTCCACAAAAACCTAAGAAGTGTCCTGGGGCCACTCCTAAAGGATGGGGGTGCTGTCACGATCCGGGTAACTAGATGCCGGTTCCTACCTGTTAGGTGCCTCCTAAGACTGATTCAGCGAGCCAGGGCCGGGCTATAGCTATGTTATGGTTATTACCTGCCGCAATGGTTTTAACGGCCTTCTCAGTGTATGCACTTACAGTGGTGCGGCGCTCTCAGCCCCATCGCGGCTGTCACTGCTGCGCCTGTGGTCTTCTGCTGGACATGCGTCCTCTGTGTGCCCCGGCCACGGCTTCTATCCCTGTGGCCGTTGTGCGCGTCTGGGCGCGTGTAATTTCTGCTGCTGCGGCTTCCGCCGCCATTGTTGTTTGACACGTGGTTTCAGAGTGCTTCTTTCCCCTTCAATCTCCATCAATGGGCGCATTTATTTTGGACTTGGATCACATGTCATCATTCTCACCTATCCACAGTGCTGCTGTAGCCAGGGCATAACTGTCACCCAATCCCTGCTATCCAGCAGGTATAAATATCCTGTCCCAGCACCCAGAAGGTTGTCAGTGCTTCAATGGTCTTTCCAGCGTTTCCAGTATGCAGTTCACTGTGGACTCTCCTGTGGATATTTCCTGCAGCATAGCCTGACTCCCTGGTGATTTCCGTCTGCGGTGCAGTTCCAGCTCTCCCGTGCTAATGCTCTGTGGTGCAACCTGCCTCCCTTGTTCCTGCACCCAGCGCTAGCAGAGTGCATTACTCCGGCTTCCCAGCAGCCTCTCTCCAGCAGTCCTCTGTTTACCTTCCTGCAGTTCTCACCATTACTGTGGAGTACAAATCCTGCGATCCCTAGTATCATTCACAGCTTTACCTGCGAACCCCAGCTTCATTCACAGCTTTACCTGCGAACCCTAGCATCATCTTATACCTCACCTGGGTTCCCAAGTATTATACAGCACTTCCACTCATACTCTGGATAACTGGTTGTAACCAGTTGTGTTCTTAATATTCACTTGTGACATTTATTGTTTGGTTGCACATTATTTGACTGTTATGATTCAATTAAAACCCTCAAATACATCTTTTGTTTTTGTGGTCACGCCTTCGGGCATCTGGTACTACTGCCTAGCGCATGTCTAGGAGTCCTCTCTCACCTCCTACATTCCGGTACCCGTCAGCCCCTACAACTGAGGCTTCCAGTTACCAACACCAACCTTCAGTTGTGACAAGTGGCTGCAACAATCGTCACAGTTGCTACTGCATAGGCCCAGTGTATCTACAGCTTCATCCTACATTGCTACTGAATCAGGCACAGTTGTTACTGCATAGGCCAAGTGTATCTTCAACTACATCCTACATTGTATTTGGGACAAACTCAACTTGTTTGCCACGAATAGTGTGCCAGCAGCTCCTGCTTCCATCGGAATGCATGGTGCGTACGTACGCTGCAACTACTTGCTGCAGGGTGCAGATTTTTGCTGGCGCAATGCAACGCATGCAGCAAGCGAAAATCAACAAGACGAACCTGAACACATCTGTATATAGACAATTTTTATGTGTCATGCATTCGGCACTATTCAGTGAGAACCAGGAGCGGATCTTTGTGCGGGCAAGCAGTGCCTTCGCCCGGGGCGCTGTGGCCTGGGGTTGCGGTTGCAGTCACTCCCCAGGCACCGCCGCCTGCCCGCACCCTTCTCCCCGCTCCATGGCTGCAGCAGACGCCACAAGGTGTAGAACCAGCCCAGGAGAGAACTACTAAATCAGCTGTATCTGCATACAACGTCAGGTGAGTGACGAGAATGGTGCATCTTATGAAGGTAATCTACAGTACATTTTTTTTGTACACGTGAATGGACAAAATGTATAGTATTAAACAAAATTAAAGAATTATGACAAGATAAAACAAGATAAATAAACACGTTGCCCAGGTGTGGATTTATCCTCTAGCAGAGGGAATGGAAAAAAATATTCCAACAATGCTGGATCGTATCCCAAGTGGAAGGTGGGAGCCACGGGTGTTTGTAAAATGCAGGATGCCCGGTATAACCTGCATAGGCTCCTATTGCTTTTACCAAGTGAGGTCTAGTCTAGCGCCTGGTGTTGTCTGTTCTGGAAGGTGCAGGCAAGATGGGCCAATGCGTTTCTAGACCCCCAGGGTCTCTTCTTCAAGGCATGTGCTTACCTGTCTGCATGGTGTCCTTTTATTGTGTTTGAAAGGGAGGTGGTTGTGCTTGTTTCCACCCACTTCCGGGTTGGAGGTTGGAAATTATGAAATTATGTGGTTTGGTGATCGCATTATTTTACTTTTATTCCCCATCTATACTGGAAGTTGGAGAGTGGCAATCGATGCTGATATGTGTCCGTAGTGGCAGGGATGTATCAAAGAAGAACTGGTGTGAACAGTAGCAGATCTTGCTACGGGAAAGCAGGATTTTTGCCCAGGGCACCGCCTTCCGGAGGGCGCCACCGCCGTGGCAGGATCCGTTACTGGTGCCGCCCAGTGCTTTGTAGATGCCAGTGCTGTGCAGTGCGCAATGAAGTAATCGCGCATGGCACTGCGTTGTGGGAGCGGCACATAGACGCTAGAGGTCATAATTGACCTCTAGTGTCTATGCGGTGCTATGGGAGAGACGTCATGACGTCTCTCCAATAGATCCGAGGAGCGGCGCCGGCAGCGGGAGATGGAGTGCAGCAGCAGTCGGGAAGCAGGAGCCGGGATTGTATTCATTTTTTTTTGTAAGCGGTGCAACTAGGGGGCATAACTCTACAGGGGGCACAGTACTGGGGGCACAACTCTACAGGGGGCACAGTACTGGAGGCACAACTACTGAGGGCACACCTACAGGGGGCATAACTGACCACGCCCTTCTCCATGAAGCCACGCCCCTATTTTTACCATGGGTGCCACAAGGTCTAGATCCTGCCCTGGGTGTGAATTCTGTTAAGTGCCGGTGTTCTCCGAACAATGAACGTAAGTACTACGGTGGTGATTTTGTTGTTGATATCTGTCTTCCATTTCAGTCATTTGCGGCAGACACCTTTATTGAGACCTGTGAGCTAATAGCCACTATATACACTTACTTGAAGTTATTATGAAGTATATACATCTGTTTCTAATGTTAAGAAATTGTATTCAATACTAAAGATCAAAATGGTACTTAATGTAGAGTACTAATAAATAAATAAGATTACAATTACATATAAAAAAAAATCTAAGTGCTACCTGAAAATGTAACCTTTGTCCCTCTGTATACTGAATGAGTGCTTCAAACCACCAAGCTATTTAATCTACTGAGGAAGTATAGTATGTCTTTCCAACCTAATGTTTAAGTTGAATCCAATGTTATGAATTAACAAATTAAAAAGATGAGCTCTATCTGAGGATCCATCCCAGGTCCTTATGACTAACACACTGGTGTCTTAACCAACTAGGCTATCTAGCCTACTGAGGTAATATGTTTCTGGAACTTAATGTTGAAGTTGAATTTTTATATGTGAATGATTTTGTAGCAAAGATATATGTTTTGTTGTATTATTTTATTTGTACAATTAGAGATTCACTGAGTAGTTTCTCAATTATGCCATTGAAAGTGTTATGGTAAACTCTTGATAAATAATACTCTTTAGTAAATATCGACCTCCCTCCCGCTCCTTACTTCAAAAACTCTTCAATTCCGATCGACTCACCCGCGGCCAACCAAGCTTCATGGAGCAAAAGTGAGTGCACATTCTGGTCGGCCAGAGCCGGCCCTAGGCATAGGCAAACTAGGCAAATGCCTAGTGGCATAAGCAGCTTCTGCTGATTAAAATGATATGCAGCATGCCTATATTCTGTGTGTAACTGCGGCTGTATCTGCATACAAAATGCTACGTTACAGCCACAGTCACACACAGCATATACAAAAGTGGCATTAAGTGTGTCAATATGTGTATAAGGGTACTTATAATGTGTGGCATATGCAAAAGGGACATTATGTGTGTCATGTGATCAACCAGACTCCGTCTCCCCTACGGTGGTGGTAGATTTGAAGTTTTTTTTCCTTCCTCTTGGCACCCCCCGAGTATTAAGTACCTAGGGGTTCAATTAAACTCCCATCAGTCAAAATACCGACAAGGTCAAAATCCTGACATGGTCCAAATACCGACATTTAAAATACAGACAAGGTCAAGATACCAACATTTAAAATGTCGACATGAGTTTTTCATGATTTTTTTTTCATTGAAACCGACTTGTTCATACTTTACCATCCCAGTGGACCTGGAGGGGGAATATAATAGTGTGCCGAGCGTGGTACACTTATTCGGTGTCCATGTTGATCTATGTCGACATCCACACCAAGAAAACAATGAAAAACTTGTGTTGACCTTTGACCTGTCAACATTTTAAATGTCGGTATTTTGACCTTGTTGGTATTTTAAATCTCGGGATTTTGACCTTGCCGGTGTTTTGACCGTTGGCCAATTGTTGTAGGTATTTTGACCGTCGGAATTTTGATTATAGGTGTTTCATACTAAACGCACTCCGATAACTTCCTACACCTTGTGTCTCAGTAGAGTTCTAGAGTGATCTACACTGAGCTTCCTGTCTGCCTTGGGCTCGCGTCATTAACATTGTATATTAATCTTGATGAAAAGTATGATTTATGAGATTTAAGAAATATTTAATATATTATATTATAAGTTAATTAACTAAATATGAAATTATAAATACCTGTGTGGGAAATGTAAATACTGCAACATTCATATTGAATAAATAAATATAAGATGGTAAAATATTTTAATTGATTGCATTAAGTGTACATAATAATGACATGGCAGCAAGTAGAATGTTAAGTGGTATTTAATGTAAGTTCAGCTTATTTCTGCTCTTTCCCTTCAGCACCTGGCTACCACTGCTTGTAAGGCAAAGAATGAATAGTTACTGAATAGCAAGAGTCCAACAACACAAGACTTTGTGGATCAGAAGCTACAGCTGGAAAGCTCAATGCAGCCCATATTCACACAGCTGAACACACCACGTAAGAGGAATAGAATATAAAATACTCAGGGGCAGATGTATTAAGCTTGGAGAAGTGATAAAGCAGTGATAAATGCACGGTGATAACGCACCAGCCAATCAGCTCCAATATGTAAATTGACTTAGGAGCTGATTGGCTGATGCGTTATCCCCTTGCACTTATCACTGCTTTATCACTTCTCTAGGCTTAATACATCTGCCCCTCAAAGCGCTATGCTGCCTCTCTCTGTAGTCATGTGTCTTTTCTCCCACAGCAGCAACACGGATTATTTAGTCATCAAATAAAATGATGTTTTACTTTACAGTCAAATATTGTACATTGAAGTAGTTACAAAGCAAATACTATAGCAATGTTACCTAATCTTTACTAAATGTTACCACTGCAGTTCACCAAAGGATTCCCATACTGCGGTGTTCTGATGTATCAGGTACCCCTTCCAAAGGTCCCCGGAAGGAGCACATTTATCTGGTGGTAGGCTTTGCATAAATCTTCCTGATAGCTTAGAAAAAAGAACCAGTGCATTGTACACTGAGAGGTGGAAATTGGAATAGTTTCCCTTCTTGAGCGTTTAGAATGTAAATGTCCGAGCTTCTGGCTGTGATATGAGGTTGTACCTTTCTTCTAATTAGCTGGATGACTGTCACCACCCATTCCGCACCATTCAGGCAAGGGTGGCTCAAGGCACAAGTTGACAGAAGGAGCGCAGCCCTGCGCCCCTAGCTGCTGGCTGAACCTCTGGCCCGGGCTGTTATAATAGACTCATATTGCTGCTTAGACACCACCTGGGATTCCCCCGAACACTTTAGAATTGTCTGGAGTTTGTCCGATCAAATCCAAAGATGCTGTGCCATTGACGTCATTGCAAGTGCATCACTGCCCTCTCTGCTGCCACCTCCTCTGCATTGCAGCTCTCCACACAAAACAGTGCAAGGACTTGGAGACCGGAGCAGCTGCTGGAGGAGGTATCAGAGCATGGAGCCATAAGGCAATGGAGGCAGTGTAAGTGTGGGGGTAGGGGGCACTAAAATAAATATTAGATTGGCCCTACATCCAGAGGAAAACTCAGTCCCCTAGTATTTACATTTCTTTGCTGACAGGGAGTTTTGTGCATATGCTAATAAGCCATGAGACGTCTTGCATCAATGAGTTCTGGATCATGCTGTAGTGGGAGTGAATGATTGTTCATCTGCTCTTGGGGTCTTCAGATTCACTGAAGAGCCCACTTAGCTGATAGTATACCAGAGAATCGGATTAGTTTAGTAACTTGATTACACCCCACGATCCCCATAGCTACTTATGGGAATGCTGTGAACTCTGATGATGGGACTCTGATGATAATACTACTTATTCTTTATGCAAAGACACTGTAGAAAAATGATTATCATACTTTCCAGACAGAAACAATCCCACTAATGTGGGGGCTTACCGCGAGACGGTATTGGTTCCACCCTGTTTCCAGATGCGGTTTCTTTCATACTTGCAGCAAAAAAACCCTACAGTATTGCAATCTGCTCAGTGTTCTCAGCTATATTACAGCCGGCCTAGTGCTTTCTATGTGACATAGCACAGTGCAGGCTGGCAAATTGAAAACCTTTTCATGGAATAATGCTGCTGTGGGCAGTAATTGATGTACTTAGGCTAGCCTCGTGCACCATGTAAAGGGGCTGTGTTTTTTTTTTTTTTTATATACTTGTCTTTACCTAAGGGAGCTAATCCAGTCTAACGGCTGCCAGGGAGTAATGAAAAACTAGAAATATCTCTATGGTTTAATGTTAAGGTGCCAAAACAAGGCCAGATCCATGGTTGGACATGTTGTAAGAAGAGACATATCCAATGCTGCCATGACTGGATAGGAGACTAGGAAATGTGGCATGGTTGTGGCCTTACCTTTCAATAGCAATTTGATATATGTCTTGACCGGAGTATGAAAATTGTATGTGTGTGTGTGTGTGTGTGTGTGTGCGCGTGTGTTACTATCCATCTGTGCATTCAGGTGTAATGGTTGTGTGTGCGTAGCTTCCCCTCAGTGACACACAACTCGTTACATACAAGCCAATCACATTGCTTATATAAGCACTACTATGTAAATTGCAGGACAATAAAAAAAACAAAGCACGCATACTGTAACCGTATAAAGGATAAAATTTGTCATTTTCCATATATGAAGATTCTGAATTTTTCAACACACGTTTAGCCAATTATAGCAAAATTGCTGGATCCAATAAGACTTCTGTAATATATATTTTTTTATCTCTACTATTTTTCAGGGGCAGAGACTGGAAAAGTAAAACACTGACATTGTCGATGCCATTTTCAGTTTAAACATATCTTTAAGTTTAGATTGTATTTGATGCAGTTTTTACATAATGATAAGTTCAGCAAAATGATTTTGTATCAAGTTGGGTGCCGGTTTAAACCTGTCTGACTTGTAACACATCATTAACTAGTTATCCTTGCAAAGATCAAGACCTGATTGTACGTCACATGCAAATCCAAAAGTGGACGCAGCTGGAGATTTCTATCACATTGTACAATGCATACGCACTTTATCTTGGGCACTGTACTCTACCAGTTCTTTATGTTAAATTATTTCTGGGTGACACAGCACGAGATCTGTTTTGTGGGAGCATAGCCAGACTTCATTCTTGAAGCGTTCAGGTGACAAAAGAACCCCTGTTTCTGACACATCTTTTGCACATAGCAAGGTTTGGAATTAATGCAGATATATGTTGGCAGTTGCAGACAGAAAAACAGTGAGCAGTGTGACAATACTCATAATGCCTTGTGGATATTTGCATTGGCATAATGTTGTATATCTGGCTGCTTTGGGTGTCTGTACTTGCAGCTTATATTCATGAGAACCGAACCAGGCCCTTTATGAGAAACAGATGGATCGCTGTTCCTGTAATATTTGAATAATACATAGAATTCAACTAAATATTGCAAATTAAGTGTACACTAGTCCCTAGAGTTTTACTTAGTAGCTAGACTGTATATAAAACTACCTAATCCCCAGAACCTACGATCCCTGAGGCTTTGCGCTGGTGCACCAGAGGTAGCAGCCGCGTCAGCGACTGCCCAGTAGTCTCCACCCGAGACAGTAAGGCTATATTCGTCTAGAAGCACTAACCGTAAAAAGATGCCTTACCTTCTCCACGTTCTCTGGCCTCTAGTACATCTAACTGGCGCCCACCGAAACAGTAGTGTTTACATGGAGGTATTCGTTGTCGCGACCCGGCGGAGAGTTGGAGGAACGTATCTCTTTTATGCTTTTAAGATGCAAAGAAAGACTGCTAAACAAAAAAAAAAAAACAACACAGGACAATATAAAAAAAAAAAAAAAGCTTGTGGCTGTAAAAAATAAATAAAAGGACAGCCGTTACAACGTTTAAACAGTGGTCTGGCTCCTGCTGCACCAAACAAAAAACTGAATTCCCTGAGCCGGGGTTATAGGGGGCTGGCCCGTTGCATCCTGGGAGTCTAACAGCTTTAGACCGTTTGGTGCCCGTTCCTCTGATGCCACCTAATACCCAAGGTAGCTCCTGTGGATACTACTGTGGACCCTGAAAGAGAAGTACTTGTTTTGGGCTGCAGGTTGTCCCCCAAGATACTAAATAAGGGGTTTGAAATCACCCCATTTATAGTAGACTGATAAAATGTAGAAACTTTGAATGTACGAGAGGGTGCATGGCAGTTCTTATTTATGGATACTGCCTAATGTAGCAGATAGATAACAATGGAGTTTAATTGGCTGTATTGTAATTAGTGATGTGCACTGGACATTTTTCAGGTTTTGTGTTTTGGTTTTGGATTCGGTTCCGCGGCCCTGTTTTGGATTAGGACGCGTTTTGGCAAAACCTCCCTGAAAGTTTTTAGTCGGATTCGGGTGTTTTTTTTTACAAAAAACCTCAAAAACAGCTTAAATCATAGAATTTGTGGGTCATTTTTATCCCATAGTATTATTAACCTCAATAACCATAATTTCCACTCATTTCCAGTCTATTCTGAACACCTCACAATATTATTTTTAGTCCTAAAATTTGCACCGAGGTCGCTGGATGACTAAGCTAAGCGACACAAGTGGCCGACACAAACACCTGGCCCATCTAGGAGTGGCACTGCAGTGTCAGACAGGATGGCAGATTAAAAAAATAGTCCCCAAACAGCACATGATGCAAAGAAAAAAAGAGGCGCAATGAGGTAGCTGTGTGACTAAGCTAAGCGACCCAAGTGGCCGACACAAACACCTGGCCCATCTAGGAGTAGCACTGCAATGTCAGACAGAATGGCACTTCAAAAATAGTCCCCAAACAGCACATGATGCAAAGAAAAATGAAAGAAAAAAGAGGTGCAAGATGGAATTGTCCTTGGGCCCTCCCACCCTTATGTTGTATAAACAGGACATGCACACTTTAACAAACCCATCATTTCAGCCACAGGGCCTGCCACACGACTGTGACTGAAATGACTGGTTGGTTTGGGCCCCACCAAAAAAGAAGCAATCAATCTCTCCTTGCACAAACTGGCTCTACAGAAGCAAGATGTCCACCTCCTCCTCATCCTCCGATTCCTCACCCCTTTCACTGTGTACATCCCCCTCCTCAAAGATTATTAATTCGTCCCCACTGGAATCCACCATCTCAGGCCCCTGTGTACTTTCTGGAGGCAATTGCTGGTGAATGTCTCCACGGAGGAATTGATTATATTTAATTGATGAACATCATCTTCTCCATATTTTCTGGAAGTAACCTCGTACGTTATTGCTGACAAGGTGAGCGGCTGCACTAAACACTCTTTCGGAGTACACACTGGAGGGGGGGCAACTTAGGTAAAATAAAGCCAGTTTCTGCAAGGGCCTCCAAATTGCCTCTTTTTCCTGCCAGTATATGTACGGACTGTCTGACGTGCCTATTTGGATGCGGTCACTCATATAATCCTCCACCATTCTTTCAATGGTGACAGAATCATATGCAGTGACAGTAGATGACATGTCAGTAATCGTTGGCAGGTCTTTCAGTCCGGACCAGATGTCAGCACTCGCTCCACACTGCCCTGCATCACCGCCAGCGGGTGGGCTCGGAATTCTTAGCCTTTTCCTCGCAGCCCCAGTTGCGGGAGAATGTGAAGGAGGAGCTGTTGACGGGTCACGTTCTGCTTGACTTGACAAGTGTCTCACCAGCAAAATGTAGTGCTCTGATTTCAACAGATTGACCACCCGTGAATCCTGGTTAAGCGAATTAAGGGCGCCATCCACAAGTCCCACATGCCTAGCGGAATCGCTCTGTTTTAGCTCCTCCTTCAATCTCTCCAGCTTTTTTGCAAAAGCCTGATGAGGGGAATGACCTGACTCAGGCTGGCAGTGTCTGAACTGACTTCACGTGTGGCAAGTTCAAAGGGTTGCAGAACCTTGCACAATGTTGAAATCATTCTCCACTGCGCTTGAGTCAGGTGCATTCCCCCTCCTTTGCCTATATCGTAAGCAGATGTATAGGCTTGAATGGCCTTTTGCTGCTCCTCCATCCTCTGAAGCACATAGAGGGTTGAATTCCACCTCGTTACCACCTCTTGCTTCAGATGATGGCGGGGCAGGTTCAGGAGTGTTTTCTGGTGCTCCAGTCTTCGGCACGCGGTGGCTGAATGCCGAAAGTGGCCCGCAATTCTTCGGGCCACTGACAGCATCTCTTGCATGCCCCTGTCGTTTTTTAAATAATTCTGCACCACCAAATTCAATGTATGTGCAAAACATGGGATATGCTGGAATTTGCCCAGAAGTAATGCACGCACAATATTGGTGGCGTTGTCCGATGTCACAAATCCCTAGGAGAGTCCAATTGGGGTAAGCCATTCTGCGATGATGTTCCTCAGTTTCCGTAAGAGGTTGTCAGTTGTGTGCCTCTTATGGAAAGTGGTGATACAAAGCGTAGCCTGCCTAGGAACGAGTTGGCGTTTGCGAGATGCTGTTACTGGTGCCGCCGCTGCTGTTCTTGCTGCGGGAGGCAATACATCTACCCAGTGGGCTGTCACAGTCATATAGTCCTTAGTCTGCCCTGATCCACTTGTCCACATGTCCGTGGTTAAGTGGACATTGGGTACAACTGCATTTTTTAGGACACTGGTGACTCTTTTTCTGAGATCTGTTTACATTCTCGGTATCGCCTGCCTAGAGAAATGGAATCTAGATGGTATTTGGTACCGGGGACACAGTACCTCAAGCAATTCTCTAGTTTTCTGTGAATTAATGGTGGATACCGGAAACACGTTTAACACCGCCCAGGCTGCCAAGGCCTGAGTTATCCGCTTTGCAGCAGGATGACTGCTGTGATATTTCATCTTCCTCGCAAAGGACTGTTGGACAGTCAATTGCTTACTGGAAGTAGTACAAGTGGTCTTCCGACTTCCCCTCTGGGATGACGATCGACTCCCAGCTGCAACAACAGCAGCGCCAGCAGCAGTAGGCGTTACACTCAAGGATGCATCGGAGGAATCCCAGGCAGGAGAGGACTCGTACGACTTGACATTGACATGGCCTGAAGGACTATTGGATTTCCTGTGTAAGGAGGAAATTGACACTGAGGGAGTTGGTGGTGTGGTTTGCAGGAGCTTGGTTACAAGAGGAAGGGATTTAGTAGTCAGTGGACTGCTTCCGCTGTCACCCAAAGTTTTTGAACTTGTCAATGACTTGTGATGAATGCGCTCCAGGTGACGTATAAGTGAGGATGTTTCTAGGTGGTTAACGTCCTTACCCCTACTAATTACAGCTTGACAAAGTGAACACACGGCTTGACAAATGTTGTCCACATTTCTGTTAAAATAATTCCACACCGACGAGGTGATTTTTTTTGTAATTTGACCAGGCATGTCAATGGCCATATTCGTCCCACGGACAACAGGTGTCTCCCCGGGTGCCTGACTTAAACAAACCACCTCACCATCAGAATCCTCCTTGTCAATTTCCTCCCCAGCGCCAGCAACACCCATATCCTCATCCTGGTGTACTTCAACGGTGACATCTTCAATTTGACTATCAGGAACTGGACTGCGGGTTCTCCTTCCAGCACTTGCAGGGGGTGTGCAAATGGTGTAAGGCGCCACCTCTTCCCGTCCTGTATTGGGAAGGTCAGGCATCGCAACCGACACAATTTGACTCTCCTTGGTGATTTAGAAGAACGCACAGTTCTTTGCTGTGCTTTTGCCATCTTAACTCTTTTAAGTTTTCTAGCAGGAGGATGAGTGCTTCCATCCTCATGTGAATCTGAACCACTAGCCAAGAACATAGGACAGGGCCTCAGCCGTTCCTTGCCACTCCGTGTAGTAAATGGCGGGTGGTCTTCTGTATACCGGCGGTCGGGCTCCCGGCGCTCAGTATACCGGCGCCGGGAGCCCGACCGCCGGCATACCGACACTTATTTTCCCTCGTGGGGGTCCACGACCCCCATAGAGGGAGAATAAAATAGTGTGGCGCGCGTAGCGCGCCACCGTGCCCGTAGCGTGGCGAGCGCAGCGAGCCCGCAAGGGGCTCATTTGCGCTCGCCACACTGTCGGTCAGCCGGCGGTCGGGCTCCCGGCGCCGGTATGCTGGGCGCCGGGAGCCCGACCGCCGGCCAGCCGTAGTGAACCCGTAAATGGCATATTGGCAAGTTTACGCTTCTCATCAGACACTTTTAATTTTGATTTGTGGGTCATTTTACTGAACTTTTGTTTTTTATATTTTACATGCTCTCTACTATGACATTGGGCATCGGCCTTGGCAGACGAAGTTGATGGCATTTCATCGTCTCGGCCATGACTAGTGGCAGCAGCTTCAGCACGAGGTGGAAGTGGATCTTGATCTTTCCCTATTTTACCCTCCACATTTTTGTTCTCCATCTTTTAATGTGTGGAGTTATATGCCAGTAATAAATCAATAGCAATGGCCTACTACTATATATACTGCGCACAAAAACTTAAATGCACCACAGGTATGGATTGATAGTATACCTGACGACACAGAGGTAGGTAGAGCAGTGGCCTACTGTACCGTACTGCTATATATTATATTCTGGTGGTCAGCAAAATTATGCACTGTCCTCCTACTATATATACACCGCACCACTTAAATGCACCACAAGGATGGATGGATAGTATACTTGATGACACAGAGGTAGGTAGAGCAGTGGCCTACTGTACCGTACTGCTATATATTATATTCTGGTGGGCAGCAAAATTATGCACTGTCCTCCTACTATATATACACCGCACCACTTAATGCACCACAGGGATGGATAGATAGTATACTTGACGACACAGAGGTTAGTAGAGCAGTGGACTACTGTACCGTACTGCTATATATTATATACTGGTGGTCAGCAAAATTCTGCACTGTCCTCCTACTATATATATACACCGCACAACAACTAAAATGCACCACAGGTATGGATGGATAGTATACTTGACGACACAGAGGTAGGTAGAGCAGTGGAGTACTGTACCGTACTGCTATACTGGTGGTCACTGGTCAGCAAAATTCTGCACTGTCCTGTCCTCCTATACTACAATGCAGCACAGATATGGAGCCTTTTTCAGGCAGAGAACGTAGATATTTTCAGCACACTCCGCACAGATATTTGCAAGCACACTGAGCACAGATACTTGCAGCACTCTGATCACAGATATTTGCAGCACACTGAAAACAACTGAGAGGACGCTGCACGTCCTCTCCCTATCATCTCCAATGCACGAGTGAAAGTGGCGGCGACGCGCGGCTCCTTATATAGAATACGAATCTCGCGATAATCCGACAGCGGGATGATGACGTTCGGGCGCGCTCAGGTTAACCGAGCAAGGCGGGAAGATCCGAGTCTGCCTCGGAACCGTGTAAAATGGGTGAAGTTCGGGGGGGTTCGGATTCCGAGGAACCGAACTCGTTCATCTCTAATTGTAATTACTATGTATTGATGTCTGCTGTGGATAGGGTCATGTTCTTGAGCTCTATGCAATGTGACATTCAGCAATTGTTTTTTTTATTACATTTTATGGATATCGAAAACCAAATGTTTTAGGAAAATGTAACTGTGAGAATAACATAGATATGAATGTAGGTTTTATTTATCTATGAAAATTGCATCCCAAAAGATTTTTTTTCTTGATTAGAAGATTTATAATCAGATTTGCTACTCAGTAATATGTGAATATAACAGGGATAGAGATTACGCCTTAGTTCTAGGAGTCGGGATTTATTCTAATCTCATACTTGCCTACCTGACCCTCTCCATGAGGGAGAAAATGCTCTGTTCCTGGATTTTCCTGGTAATGTATGATTACCATCACCTGTGGTGAGCTAGTTAATTGATAAGAAAGGTGGCAACAGCTTCCCTGCTTTGTGAGACTTAGGATGGGGGGGGGGGGGGGGGAGTAGGAACCAACTTCTTAGTTAGTTTAATGGCTCTGCTTCCGCTGACAGGACACCATTAGCTCCTGAAGGGCACTGAACACAGCCCTGGCTGATGCTCACTCCCACAGCACTGCCACCACCTCCTAACAGAGCCAGAAGTCAGAAGGCTGGTGAGTATTAACCAGAGACCTGCAGAGAGGGGCCCTCCGTTCATTATGGCGGCATAAAGGTACCAGCGCAGCGCGGGACGCTGCACAGAAACATGTCTCTCAGCACAGGTCGCAGGATGCACGCGTGGGGGGGCGTGCTCTGAGGGACATTATAAATCCTTACCTTACACTCAATGGCAAAATGTACATACATGTGAGCCGCTGATGTTTACCTCCCCATGCCAGTATAAATATTACTGTGGCTGAACCGCGCAATTACAGGGGGCAGGGCTTCACCTCACAATTGCTTGTAATACTCATTTGGCGCCATTTTCTCCTCACAGAGACGCCGGAGCGCTGATCCTACAGGCTGCTTCTCCTCACACATTGCTGCTACAAGTACCAGGGTGTTATAGAAGGGGAGGGGAGCACATAATTTATTGAAGTCTGTGGGCTTCACATTGGATATAAAGCGCTGTTTTGTTATATATGTATATTCATTGCATGTAATACATATAGGACGCGTGGTATGGACTGGCAATTTCCTCTGGGTCCCTCTGACAGACATTAGTGTAGGTCTGTCCCCATCAGCTTCCGTATGTGTGAGTGGTGTGACTGTACACGCATGTATCATGTCTACAGTAAGTAGTTCCCCAGAGGAACCCATTTTGGAGGCACACCTGTGTGGGTGAGAAAGCTGTAGAGTAATATGGCTAAACTAGCAAGGAAATTCTCTGAGTCTGAAGAACAGACAAAGCATTGGAGACAGTCTCTGGAAGATGCTTTATTTGCTGATTCACCTACAACATCCAGTCGGGACCCCTCCAGTTCCCAGAAAAGGTCCCTGGCCCAAATTATGCAAAGGGACACTGACACAGATTCTGACACTGATGCCGACACTGGGGATTTGAGGGGGGTAGATCCCAAACTGGCTAAGAGTATTCAATGTATGATAGTCGCCATAAAAGAGGTGTTGGAATTTCCTGACACAACACCTCCACCTGAGGAAAAAGATTATTTTTAATTAAATAAAAAACAGGTGGTGACTTTTCCTCTGTCTAAGGACTTAAATACCTTTTCTCATACGTCCTAGAGGATGCTGGGATCCATTTCAGTACAATGGGGTATAGACGGTTCCGCAGGAGCTATGGGCACTCTAAGACATTTTTAGGGTGTGAACTGGCTCCTCCCTCTATGCCCCTCCTCCAGACCTCAGTTTAGAAAATGTGCCCAGGCAGACTGGTCGCACTCTAGTGGAGCTCTACTAAGTTTCACTAAAAGACTTTATGTTAGGTTTTTTATTTTCAGGGAGACTGCTGGCAAGTCTCCCTGCTTCGTGGGACTTAGGGGGAAGAAGTAGGAACCAACTTCCTTAATAGTTTCATGGCTCTGCTTCTTGCTGACAGAACACCATTAGCTCCTGAAGGGTACTGAACACTAGCTGCGGCTATGCGCTCACTCCCACAGCAAGCCGTCACCCCCCTAACAGAGCCAGAAGTCAGAAGACAGGTGAGTGTATTACCGGAGTTCTGCAGAAGAGAGGATCTCCGGTCATCGTGATGGCAAAAGGTACCGCGCAGTGGGCGGGAACGCTGCGCGAGCATGCTATCCATAACACAGGCACGGGGGGGGGGGCACCCTGGGCAGTATGAAACCTACTCTAAACTGGCTAAAGGTAGCATATAAGGCCGAGGCACAGTCCTACGCCCCCGTCAGTATAATAAATATTGTGAACATTTCTGAGGAGAAATGCGCCATTACAGGGGGTGGGGCTTCCTCCTCAGTCAGCCGGCACACTGCTCAGCACCATTTTCTCCAGGCAGGCTGCAGAGGAAGAACGCTGGTCCTCCTCTACTTCTGAAGCAAGTATCAGGGTGAAAATAAGACGGCGCAGAGTGTATATTGGTGCTCAATTTATACAATTTGGCAGTGTAAAAGCGCTAAGGGTCTCTGTAGACATTTTATATGCACAGGGATGTTATGCACACCAGTGCCTGCAGGAATGTACTGGTGTCTGAACGGATAGGGATGCAAAACAAATGAACTCACAGACAGACTGGGGAATATGACATTACGTACACAGAAGGTGATAGGGTAACAAAATAAACACAAAGTGAACAGAGAAACCCAGACGCTAAGAAACTGGGTGTCTCCCTAGTATTAGTAATGCTCAGATGGAAAAAGCAAGATGTTGTGTTTTAATACGTAGAGAACCCGAAATGCTGTTGCTAAGGGCAACAGCAAAACCCTAAAGGGTTACCAACGGGTGTGGCAGTAAACTCCTTGGTCAGAGATGGAATGATAGACACAAGGAGAGTCTCCACAATCCTAGTCCTCACTTGCAGTGCACAGGTTCAGCTTACTGCCACTAAGCTGACACCTGAACACCTTGCACAGTGAGAATGGATTCAGGCAGGCAATTCTGAGAATACAGCCGCAAACTTGCTAAGTTCACAGAGTAGCAAAAGAACCCCAGCAAGTTAAATGACTGACTCCAGTCTTACTGCTAGGTCTGGATAGCAGAGTGTAGTACCAAATCCCAAGGCCTATTTGCAGTAAGCAACAACAAATACAAAGCTACACAGTACTGGCTAACTTTCAGGAACTGACTAACCAACAAAGATTCAGCAGCATCTGCTTAACCTGAGAAGAGGCCTTATATAGCAGGTGCTGTCCACTCCCCACTCAGATCTCACAGACTGTGAGCACAAAAACCAGCACCGGATCCCCTGCCGTGCACAGAGCCTGCAACCACTGCACAGCAAAAGACCCGAACCGGAGTATCAGCTGCGCTCAGGTTACTCCGCTAGCA
This sequence comes from Pseudophryne corroboree, assembly GCF_028390025.1. Lineage (NCBI taxonomy): Eukaryota > Metazoa > Chordata > Amphibia > Anura > Myobatrachidae > Pseudophryne > Pseudophryne corroboree. The sequence goes on from NC_086452.1 coordinate 178,971,590, forward strand.
CTTGTCTCCCGGTTGCCATGACGACGTGGCAGCACAGGGCAGGAGACCGTAACAAGGGGTTTTAGTAACTGGTGCTGAGTTGTGAACTGGCAAGTCATTCTGTGTCCTTCTGACAGATTTTACTGTGGGTCTGTCCCCTTTAAGCCCCGGAGTGTCTGTAGTGTATTTGTGCATGTCTGAGGCAGGGAGCTCTTCCCCTGAGGGAGCCATTTTAGGGACACAGAGTTGTAATGTAGTGGAGCTGCCGGCACACCATGAGCCTGAATGGGTGAAAGAATTACGTGATAGTGTGAATCATATTAGTAAGAGATTGGATAAGTCTGAATCTCATGCAGAAACCTGGAGAAAATCCGTGGAAGATGTGATTTCTAGTAGTTCTGCTTTTTCATCCACAGGGGATCCCTCTGGGTCACATAAAAGGCCATTTGCACAAATAGTACAAACAGATATTCCTATGTCGACACTAGTGATTCCAGGGGAATAGATCCAAAATTAGCAAAAAACATTCAATACATGATTGTGGCTATAAAGGAGGTGTTAGAACTTAGTTACGGAGCCCCCTCCTTTACCACAGGAGAAGGCCTACATTTATAAAGAAAATAAACTTTAATGTAACCTTTCCTCCATCTCATGAGCTGAACAGTTTATTTGAGGGAGTCTGGGCAATCCCTGAAAAGAAGTTTCAGATTCCTAAAAGAATTCAGGTAGCGTACCCTTTCCCTGCAGAGGACAGGAAAAGATGGGAGTCACCCCCTGTTTTAGACAGTGCTCTGGGACGGTAAACAAAAAAGATGATTCTCCCTGTGCCTGGGGTGGCTTCACTAAAGGAGCCGGCGGACCGCAAGTTAGAGAATACGTTAAAATCTATTTATGTGGCCAATGGGACATTACTCAGGCCTACCATTGCCTGTGCGTGGGTGAGCAATGCTATTGAAAAGTCGTCAGAGAACTTGTCATCAGAAATTGACACAATAGATAGAGACGAGATACTCCTAACTTTAGGTCATATCAAAGACGCTGCTGCTTATATGCTAGAGGCCATGAAAGATATTGGTAACATAGTAACATAGTAACATAGTATCTGAGGTTGAAAAAAAGACAATTGTCCATCGAGTTCAACCTATTTGTGGTCTCCTATGCATGATGATTTAACTAAAATTTCTGACTGATGCTGATGTCAGCCTTTGCATTTTATCCCTATTTATAGTAACTATAATGCATGGCTATGCACCATACCCCTGGATATCCTTATCCATTAGGAATTTATCTAACCCATTCTTAAAGGTGTTGACAGATTCCGCCATTACAACTCCCTCAGGCAGGAAATTCCAAACATGTATTGTCCTTACCTTGAAAAAGCCTTTACGCCGTATTGTGCGGAATCTCCTCTCCTCTAACCTGAGCGAGTGTCCACGAGTTCTCTGTGTTGATCTAACCAAAAACAGGTCCCGTGCAAGCTCTGTGTATTGTCCCCTTACATATTTGTAGATGTTGATCATATCCCCTCTTAGTCTCCTCTTTTCCAATGTAAACATGCCTAGTCTTTCAAGCCTTTCCTTGTATTCCATCGTCTCCATGCCCTTAATTAGTTTGGTCGCCCTCCTCTGAACCTTTTCTAGCTCCAGGATATCCTTTTTGTAGTACGGTGCCCAGAGCTGTACACGGTACTAGTGATTTATATGACGGGAGTATAATACTCTCGTCCCTAGCATCAATACCCCGTTTTATGCATGCTAATATCTTATTAGCCTTCTTTGCTGCAGTCCTACTTTGGGTACTACTGCTTAGTTTGCTATCTATGAGGACACCTAAGTCCTTTTCCAGTACAGAATCCCCTAATTTTACCCCATTTAGTAGGTAGGTGTAATTTTTGTTCTTGTTATCACAGTGCATTACCTTACACTTGTCTGTGTTGAAGCGCATTCTCCATTTGGCTGCCCATGCTTCTAATTTAACTAAGTCGTTCTGAAGAGACTCGGCATCCTCCTCTGTATTTATAGCCTTACACAATTTGATATCATCTGCAAAAATTGACACCATGCTCTCTAGACCTTCTGTTAGGTCGTTAATGAAAATATTGAACAATAGCGGTCCTAATACTGAGCCTTGCGGCACACCACTTAGCACTTCAGTCCAAGTTGAAAAAGATCCATTAACCAGAACGCGCTGCTCCCTATTATCTAACCAGTTTTTGACCCAAGTGCATATTGTGCTTCCTAGCCCTGATTCTTGTAGCTTGTAGATAAGTCTCATATTTGGTACAGTATCGAACGCTTTGGCAAAGTCTAAAAAGATTACATCCACGTCTTTACCCTGATCTAGGTTTGCGCTTACTGTTTCATAAAAGCCAAGTAAGTTGGTTTGACAGGATCTGTCCTTCATAAACCCATGTTGATTCCTTTTAATGACCTTATTGACTTCAAGGAACTTCTGAATACTATCTCTTAGAATACCTTCCAATACTTTCCCCACTATAGATGTAAGACTAACTAGTCTATAATTACCTGGTTCAGCTTTACTTCCCTTTTTGAATATAGGCACTACTTCCGCTATACGCCAGTCTTTGGGAACCATACCTGATATGGTCTCTTGGGATCGAAAGCTGCTACCATGGCAATCTCAGCACAGAGGGCGTTGTGGATTCACCAATGGAATGTTGCCGCAGATTCCAAAAGGAATATGGAGGCTCTCCCGTACAAAGGTGAGGCCTTGTTTGGAGATGGGTTAGATGCTTTCGTTTCTGCGGCTACCACAGGTAAGTCCACATTCTTGCCTTATGCTCCTGCACCGGCAAAAAAGACACATCACTCTCAGATGCAGTCCTTTCGGCCTAATTGATACAAAAAGGGTAAAGGTTCCCCTTTCTTTGCGGGTAGAGGAAGGGGAAAAGGAAAAAATAGGATTTTAATACCTACCGGTAAATCCTTTTCTCTTATTCCGTAGAGCAGGGGTGGGGAACCTCTGGCCCGCGGGCCGTATAAGGCCCGCAAAGCCGTTTGCTCCGGCCCACCCGCTTCTCTCAGTGAGACACCCCGCCGCTCAGTCCGGTGGCAGCGTGTCTCAGCTGTCAGTGTCAGGACAGGTAGGAGAGCGCGGCGGCGGTGTGTAGAACTTGAAACCAGCCGCCGGTTCGTGAGCCAATCAGAGCTTGCGGACCGGCAGCCAATCAGGAGCCGCGGCTGCCGGACCGCGAGCTCTGATTGGCTCTCGAACCGGCGGGTGGTTTCAAGTCCTACACGCCGCCGCCCAACATAGCCGCGCTCTCCTCCGTGTCCCGCCGAAAGGAGCGGTAAGCAGCACGGGGGGGGGGGGGCACTGTGGGGACATCTGTATACCTGGCACTGTGGGTGTATCTGCATACCTGGCATTGTGGGGGCATCTGTATACCTGGCACTGTGGGGGGCATTTGTACACCTGGCACTGTGGGGGGGCACTTGTACACCTGGCACTGTGAGGGGAATTTGTATACCTGGCACTGTGAGGGGCATTTGTATACCTGGCACTGTGAGGGGCATTTGTATACCTGGCACTGTGGGGGCATCTGTATACCTGGCACTGTGGGGGCATCTGTATACCTGGCACTGTGGGGGGGCATTTGTACACCTGGCACTGTGGGGGGGCATTTCTACACCTGGTACTGTGAGGGGCATTTGTATACCTGGCACTGTGAGGGGCATTTGTATACCTGGCACTGTGAGGGGCATTTGTAGACCTGGCACTGTGGGGGCAATTGTGGATCTGGCACTGCACTATTGGGGGCATATGTGTATCACGTCCCATTTTAACTGGACACACCCATTTTTTGGGCACACGCGCCACCGGCGCGCGCACACAGTACCTCTAAGGGGCAGACCTACTGGGGGGCAGGGTAATTTTTTAAGTTGAGAATTTTTGTATGGCCCCCGAAGGATTTTATAAACATCCAAATGGCCCTCATTAGAAAAAAGGTTCCCCACCCCTGCCGTAGGTGGATGCTGGGGTAACATCAAGAACCGTGGGGTATAGATGGGATCCGCAGGAAACATGGGCACTTTAAGACTTTCAAAGTGGTGTGACCTGGCTCCTCCCTCTATGCCCCTCCTCCAGTTTAAGGAACTGTGCCCAGGGAGATAGACATTTCGAGGAAAGGATTTATTGTTAAACCACGGTGAGCATCTACCAGCTCACACCTCAAGTATGCCGCAGAACGTGGCATTCAATAGAACCCAAGCCAATGGAATGAAGAATTTGCAGCATATGCTGACACAAAAACCGTAACACAACCCGTGTGTAACCATAGTCAATATCTGCAGATACAGTACGCACCGGGACGGGCGCCCAGCATCCTCTACGGACTAAGAGAAAAGGATTTACCGGTAGGTGTTAAAATCCTATTTTCTCATACGTCCTAGGCGATGCTGGGGTAACATCAAGAACGATGGGGTTATACCAAAGCTCTAGAACGAGCGGGAGAGTTCAGATGACTCTGCAGAACCGATTGACCAAAGTTGAGGTCATCATCGGCCAAGGTGGCAAACCCATAAAGAAATAGCCAAACAGTTTGCTAAACAGCTGCTCGGCTAGGTTGCTATGCAGAGATCCCCCAGTTCACCGGCTCGGATGAGCTCAACTGTCCATCAGAATGGGCCATCACGTATTTCGGTAATGGCAATCATGCCATGGGATGAGCAAGCTGAATCATACCACAGATCCAATGCGTATTGGTCTGCATGGAAGCAGAGCACCCAATCTTGTTGGGAGCCAACCGGACAACAGAGCCTGTGTTCCTAGATGGAGCCGTCTTGGCGTTTCAGAACTCTGACCTCCTGCAGAGACTTTTGACTCAGCAAAGGCATCAGTAGCCACAGGCACCACAATAGGTTGGTACATGTGGAAGAAAACCACCGTCGGTAGGAAGTGATAACGAGTTTCCAACTCTGCTCACTCTTCATGAGAGATCAAATAAAGTCTCCCGTGAGACCAGGTCTCTAAGTCAGACACTCGCCTTGCGCATGCCAAGGCCAACTTGACGACCACTTTCCAAGTGATGAATGTCAACTCCACCTTCTGTAAAGGTACAAACCAATGTGATAGAAGGAACGGCAACACCATGCTAAGATTCCACGGTGCCACCGGGGCACAAATGGAGGTTTCACGAAAGCCTGAACTTCTGGAAAGGAGGACAATTTTTTTAATTTGTACTTTTAATTGATCCCAACTTTAGGCCGTCATCCACACTAGCTTGTAGAAAATGGAGAAACCGTCCTAGCTGAAATTCTTCCATAGAAGGCTTCTTGGATTCACATCAAGACTCATATATTCTCCAAACTCTGTGGTAACGTTTAGACTTTACTCATTTCCTAGACTGAAGAAGTGTGGGAAAGACTTTACTGGGAACACTCTTTAGGGCTAGGAATCCGGCATTCAACCGCCAATCCTTCAAACTCAGCCGCAGTAAAACTTGATACACGCACTGCTTTTGCTGCAACAGATCCTCTCGTAGATGAGGAGGCCCGGGATATCCTATGAGTAATTCCCGAAGATCTGGATACCAAGCCCTCCTTGGCCAGTCTGGAACAAGGGGAAAAGGGCCCTAATTTGCACACCTTAATTAGGTAGTGAGGTGCTACTCTGCTTGAGACTTAGTAAAGTGTACAAAGAGGAAAAGTAGCAGGTGCACAATCTCACATTAGCTCTACCTGTAGTAACCAGAGGCATTTAGCATATTCCTGGCCAGGGCTATGAGCTTACCCACCGCATCAAGGTAGCCTCTCATTGGGTAAGTCCCTAACACTAACTCTGGGTGTTCAGGTCCATAATGGGGGGAATTCTCTGGGGTGCGGGGCTCCCTGTGCCTGCCGTAGCTGGGTGTCCCTGGGGCATCGCAAGTGAACATTATTTCATCACTCCATGGCACTTAGTTTGTTTTATATATATGTAACACTAAGCCAAAAAATATATACATGTATAAAATTTATAAAAAAGGTTTTTTAATATATATGAGAGTAAAACAAGTTATTTTGCAAAAAAGCATAAAAAGCATAAAAATATACAAACATAAAAGTCAGGACCAAGTATTACAAGGATAAGGAGTTTAACTTAACTCAAAAACAGCAAGGGATTAGTGCAGGAAACCCAACGCGTTTCGTCTCATCAGACTTCTTCAAAGGGTAGGGGTAGAAGTCTGATGAGACGAAACGCGTTGGGTTTCCTGCACTAATCCCTTGCTGTTTTTGAGTTAAGTTAAACTCCTTATCCTTGTAATACTTGGTCCTGACTTTTATGTTTGTATGCTTTTATGCTTTTTATTCTTTTTTTGCAAAATAACTTGTTTTACTCTCATATATATTAAAAAACCTTTTTTATAAATTTTATACATGTATATATTTTTTGGCTTTTAAATTTATCATTTTTTAGCAACACTGAGCGCTGAACCCTATCTCTCCATTTTTCCATACGCCCAGCAGTGCGATACCGGCACTGCATACTTAGGGCTCGGCAGACACCTTTAATGAGGTTATGTGTATTTTATTATGGTAATGTTTAAACAATTGTAATCTTATTTTAGATTATTTTACTGAGATCATACTTCACAAGTGGCGCTATACCTCCCCCCTTGTTTATATATGTAACACCTTCACATAATTTTCTTTTACTGCTCACATTATTCACACATGCAGCAACAGCTGCTCCTATCACTTTAACCCTATAATTTTATCACTCCTGCGATGCCCTGGGGTTGTCTGGCTGGGTGGCTCTGGGGTGTCCTGCCCCCCGGACCTGAACCCCCATAGTTAGTGTTAGGGACTTACCCAATGAGAGGCTACCTTGATGCGGTGGGTAAGCTCATAGCCCTGGCCAGGAATATGCTAAATGCCTCTGGTTACTACAGGTAGAGCTAATGTGAGATTGTGCACCTGCTACTTTTCCTCTTTGTACACCAGTCTGGAACAATGAGGATCACCTGAACCTTTGTTCTTCCTATGATCTTTAGCCCTTTTGGAAAGAGTGAAAGCGGAGGGAATACATACACCGACTGAAACACCCATGGTGTCATTAGTGCGTCCACTGCTATTGCTTGGGGTTCTTTCGACCTGGAACCATATCTCTGAAGTTTCTTGTTGAGGCAAGACACCATCATGTCTATTTGAGGAATTCCTCAAAGACTTGTCCCTTCTGCAAAGACCTCTTGAAGCAGACTGCACTCTGCTGAATGAAGATCGTGTCTGCCGAGGAAGTCTGCTTCCCAGTATTCCACTGTTGGAACGAACATTTTTGACAGAGCGCTTGTATGTTTTGCCGCCCAGCGGAAAATCCCTCTGGCTTCTGCCATTTTTCCTCCATTTTTCATTTGTAGAAAATCGCTGTAAATGGCCCTTAAATCTAGACCGTTATTGTGGTGACAAGTTTTCTAACTTGACCCTCTTTCTTGGAAGTTTTCCCCCTGTGTAACTGCTTCCCAGCCTCTGAGGCATGCAGCCGTGGTCACTAGGATCCAGGCCTGGATCCCGACCTTGTGCTCTTTAGGAAGTGAGAGCTGTGCAGCCATCACAGGAGTGATATTCTGGTCTTGAAAGCCAGGATTATCCTAGGTGGGAACCGGACCACTTGTCCAACTGGATCAGAACACCCTGGCATGGAACCTGCCAAACGAATGTCCACGTAGACCGCAACCATCTTTTCAAGCCACCGAATGTATTGATGGATTGACACTGTTGTAGGTCCGACCCGACTCTGGATCCACAGAGCCTTTTCCACCGAAAGAAAACCCAAACTATCATTAGTTCTGTATCTAGTGTTAACCCCAAAGCCGACAACCGCGTTGGTGGGACCAACAGGGATGTTTGAAGAACTGTCAGAGAGAATGCAACGTTTGCACCACTTTGTTACTTGAACTCGCCGTAATCAGGAGATCAGCCCAGTATGGAATAAATGTGACTCCTTACTATCCGAGGAGAACCATCATTACCGCCATCACCCTGGTGACATTGGCAATGACAATCCTGAATTGCAAACCTCAGGTAAGCCTAATGCAGAAGAAAACCGTAATTAGACCTCCTTTATCCTTTTTCCAGATTGGAAATCACTGCCCTGAGTGACTCCATCTTGGATTTTAATTTCTTTAAGAAGAAATCTAGAAATTTCAGATATAGGACATGTATGACCGAGCCGTCCGGCCTCAGGAGCATGAAGAGGCTTGACTAACAGCTTTTTTCCCATTGAGACAGGGACACCAGGACAATGACCTGATCCTGACCCTTGCATTGCATCGCATACTACCTTCCCGTCCTGAGGAGAGTCGGTAAGGTCGATCTGACAAATCGGCGAGGGGAACTGTCTGGAAACTCCAGTATGCCCACTTAAGAAATTATTCTTAAAAACCATGGGTCCCAGTCCGTTCCAGGACTGACTGAAGAGTTTTTAGACGTGGACCCATCGGCAAGGGCTACCGCAAGAGAGACCCAGCGTCCTGCTGTGGACGTGGCAGAAACAGAGGATGATAACTGGTCCTGTGATCTTGAAGAGGTTGCTGACCTCTTCCCTCTTCTCCTTCCTCAACTTGCAAAGAAAGGGGGGCCTGTACCTATAATGCCGAAATGACTCCATCCTACAATGATGCGTCATCATCCGTTGTTAAGGAACATAGGGCAAGAAAAGGTAGACTTACCAGCGGCATCCACCGAGATCAAACTAACTCGGCCGTCACCAAACCAGGATTTACCTTCATAGGGAAGAAAACTAAATTTTCTTCTCGGAGTCAGCATCAGCATTCCATTGGTGACTCCATCACGGCCTCCTAGCCGAGACCGCCATGGAACTAGCCCGCGAACTCCCTTGTAGTCGCTTAGCAGTAAGTTGCAGTGTCCCAGATATGACCCAACTTAAGGAATAGCCCATCTTTCCCCAGGGTATCTACGTCGGATGACAAGGTAACCGACCATTTCTGAATACTACCACTCCCCCATGCGGATGTAATGGCAGGTATAATTTACGCACGCGTGGACACCTAACTAGAATATAACGTAGAAAATAATAAACACTTGGAATCCTCTTGAGGATTTGAAAACATCTTGTCAGGGCTGACCCAGACTTTTTTCCCACAGAGTGCTCAGCACATGAGAAAGGAGGAGCTTTACCTCAGCATTCATCATAAATGTCTATATATATAAATATATATATCCATACACATACACACCTATACATATATCTATATCCATATATATCACACATATATATATATATATATATATATATATATATCTCCTTTTGTCAGGACCAGCAGGGTCCCTAGTGACGTTAGTATGTTCTTAATGTGTATGAACACGTACTGAATGCTGTACATTATATTGTGGATCAAAACAGGAAACATTACGGTCGACATAGGAAACAGTATTCGTGTCAACATCAGGGAGTAGTAATTGGGCAAAATAACCATTTTTGCGACCCCGAGGGGTCTGAGGGAAATATATTCTATGAACATGATCCCTTCCATAAATATTACCATGTCTGTGTCTGGGCCAAAGATTTTTGCAATCACATTATCATGCAAAATGTATATATATATTTTTTTTTACCCAGTCAGATATTGTTGGTGCCGACATGGTCACCCACACGTCTGTGTCCCCCATATAGTTTTCTCTTGAGAAAAACATACATCTACCGACATGTTGACACTCTTTACATGTACCAAGTACCATCGAGAGTCGGCGGTGCCGACAGGGTAATTCCCACAGCCGTTTGTGGCAGAGCACTCAGCCTCAGACATGCCGACACACGTGTACCAAACACCCACTGACATTACACTTGCTATAAGAGATAGACCCCAGTAAATTCTGTCAGGGAACCACAGTTTTGCAGCTCAACACCTAGCGCCCATTCTGTATATATTGTGCTTTTTCATTAACTTATATTGCACCAATAAACTGTGCCCCTCCCCCCCCCCCTCTTTTTAACCCTGTTATGAACAGTAGTGTGTTTTTGGAAGGACCAGCGTCTCTGTGTAGAGAAAATTGCGCTGATGTGAGCTGTGAGGGCTAAGCCCTGCCCCCTTTATTGGCACGCTTCAGCCCGCTATTTTTTAGAATATAAATATTTTTTAGAATATTTATACTGGCAGGGGTTCGGATTTAGTGCATTGGCCTTTAAAAACCACAATGCCAGTCTTATATGAGGTATTTCATGCTGCCCAGTGCCCCCCCCCCCACCCCCGTGCCCTGCACCATGTGGTGCCACTGTGTGTGGGAGCATGGCGTGCAGCGCGGCCGCTGTGCGGTACCTCAAAGTCGTCACTGAAGTCTTCTGATCTTCTTCTACTCACCTGTCTTCTGACTTCTGGCTCTGCAAGGGGGTTACGGCGTGATCTGGGAACGAGCATCTAGGCGTACCTAACATTCAAACTGTTAGGGTCTCCTGCCCTGTGCTGCCACGTCGTCATGGCAACCGGGAGACAAGTGCTAGTGGAGTAACCTGAGCGCAGCTGATACTCCGGTTCGGGTCTTTTGCTGTGCAGTGGTTATAGGCTCTGTGCACGGCAGGGGATCCGGTGCTGGTTTTTGTGCTCACAGTCTGTGAGGTCTGAGTGGGGCGTGGACAGCACCTGCTTTATAAGGCCTCTTTTCAGGGTAAGCAGATGCTGCTGAATCTCTGTTGGTTAGTCAGTTCATGAAAGTTAGCCAGTACTGTGTAGCTTTGTATTTGTTTGTTGCTTACTGCAAATAGGCCTGGGGATTTGGTATTACACTCTGCCAATCCAGACCTAGCAGTAAGACTGGAGTCAGTCGTTTAGCTTGCTGGGGTTCTGTTATTACTCTGTGAACTTAGCAAGTTTGCGGCTGTATTCTAACACTTGCCTGTCTAATCCTGTCTCACTGTGCTAGGTGTCAGGGGTCAGTTTAGTGGCAGTAAGCTTAAACCTGTGCACTGCAAGTGAGAATCAGGATTGTGGAGGCTCTCCTTGTGTCTATCATTCCATCTCTGACCAAGGAGTTTACTGCCACACCCGTTGGTAACCCTTTAGGGTTTTGCTGTTGCCCTTAGCAACAGCATTTCGGGTTCTCTACGTATTAAAACACAACATCTTGCTTTTTACATCTGAGCAGTTCTAATACAAGGGAGATACCCAGTTCCTTAGCCTCTGGGCTTCTCTGTTCACTGTGTGTGTATTTTGTTACCCTATCACCTTCTGTGTACGTTATGTCATATTCCCCAGTTTGTCTGTGAGTCCATTTGTTTTGCATAACAGTTCAAACACCAGTACATTCCTGCAGACACTGGAGTGCATAACAGTTCTGACACTAGTACTTTCCTGCAGGCACTGGTGTGCATAACACAAACCCTCAGGAGCTAATGGTATCCTGTAGCCAAAGAAGCAGAGCCTTGAAACTCACAATAGTAGGTCTGCTTCTCTACCCTCAGTTCCACAAAGCAGGGAGAGTGTTGCCAGCAGTTCTCCCTGAAAATAATAAACCTATCAAAAGTCTTTTTCTGAGAAACTCTGGAGAGCGCCTCAGTGTGCATCCAGTCTCACTGGGCACAGATTCTAAACTGGAGTCTGGAAGAGGGGCATAGAGGGAGGAGCCAGGTCACAACACTTTGAAAGTCTTAAAGTGCCCATGTCTCCTGCGGATCCCGTCTATACCCCATAGTTCTTGATGTTACCCCAGCATCCTCTAGGACGTATGAGAAAAGCCCACAGTGTCTCCAGGATCACAGGAGCAGAAATCAACCTCTTCTTCTGCCAAACCTGCAGCATGACGCTGGGGCTCCCTTACGGGAGTCCGCTCAGGTGGGGGCATGTCTGAAACTTTTCAGTCACTTCTGGGTTCAATCGGGCCTAGACCCGTGGGTCGTACAACTAGTGTTCCAAGGGTACAAACTGGAGATTCAAGACGTCCCCCCCCATGCCGGTTTTTCAAATCTTCCTTACCAGCTTCTGTCCTGGACAGGGAAGTGGTAGCAAAAAATTGTCAGGATCAGGTCATTGTCCTGGTTCCCTTGTTACAACAAGGAGAGGGGTTCTATTCAAGCCTATGTGTAGTTCCGAAGCCGGACGGCTCGGTCAGACCAATTCTAAACCTGAAAAATCTGAATCTCTACCTGCAAAGGTTCAAATTCAAGATGGAATCTCTGGAGGCAGTGATTTCCAGTCTGGAGGAATGGGAATTCATGGTGTCAGTGGACATAAAAGATGCCTACTTACATGTTCCCATTTATCCTCCGCATCAAGCTTATCTGAGATTCGCAGTGCAGGATTGTCATTACCAGTTTCAGACGTTGCCATTCGGACTCTCCATGGCACCGAGGGTGTTCACCAAGGTGATGGCGGAGATGATGGTCCTACTTCGACAGCAAGGAGTCAATATAATTCCTTACCTGGACGATCTCCTGATAAAAGCGAGGTCCAGGGAAAAGTTGGTGCAGAACATTGCACTCTCCCTAACAGTACTCCAACATCACGGTTGGATCATAAATTTTCCAAAGTCACAATTGGAACTGACGACAAGATTGTCCTTTCTCGGGATGATACTGGACACAGAAGTACAGAGGGTATTTCTTCCAGTAGAAAAGGCTCTGGAAATCCAGAGAATGGTCAACCAAAATTCTAAAACCAACAAGAGTGTTGATTCATCAATGCATTCGGTTGTTGGGAACGATGGTAGCGGCCTACGAGGCCATACATTTTGGCCGATTCCATGCCAGAGTATTCCAGTGAGACCTATTGGACAAGTGGTCCGGATCCCATTTACACATGCATCAGAGGATAATCCTGTCTTCCAAAGCCAGAATTTTGCTCATGTCGTGGCTACACAGTTCTCACCTCCTAGAGGGACGCAGGTTCGGGATTCAAGACTGGATCCTGGTGACCACAGATGCAAGTCTCCGAGGCTGGGGAGCAGTCACACAAGGGGAAAGCTTCCAAGGAAGATGGTCAAGGCAAGAAACCTGTCTTCACATAAACGTTATGGAGTTGAAAGCCATTTACAACGGCCTTCTACAAGCGGTACATCTTCTTCAAGATCAACCCGTACAGATCCTGTCGGACAACGTAACAGCAGTTGCATACATAAACCGTCAGGGTGGAACGAAAAGCAGAGCGGCAAGGACAGAGGTGTCAAAGATCCTCCTCTGGGCAGAAAGACATGCAAAAGCTCTGTCGGCAATTTTCATTCCGGGCGTGAACAACTGGGAAGCAGACTTCCTCAGCAGACACGATCTCCATCCGGGAGAATAGGGTCTCCACCAAGAAGTCTTCGCAGAGTTGACGGGCCTTTGGAGAATTCCTCAAATAGACATGATGGCGTCTTGTCGCAACAAGAAGCTTCAGAGATAATGTTCCAGGTCAAGAGACCCTCAAGCAATAGCAAAGGATGTACTGGTGACCCCGTTGGTGTTCCGGTCGGTATATGTCTTCCCTCCACTTCCACTGATACCAAAAGTTCTCAAAATCATAAGAAGAACAGGAGTTTGAGCGATCCTCATTGTCCCAGACTGGCCAAGGAGGGCTTGGTATCCAGATATTCAAGAGTTGCTCATAGAAGTTCCTCAGCCTCTGCCTCTCTGCGAGGACCTGCTGCAGCAGGGGCCGTGCGTGTATCAAGACTTACCGTGGCTACGTTTGACGGCATGGCTGTTAAGCGCCAAATCCTAGCCCAAAAGGGAATTCCCAAAGAAGTAATTCCCACTCTTACTCAGGCAAGGAAAGGAGAAACGTCTAAACATTACCACCGTATTTGGAGAAAATATGTGTCTTGGTGTGAAACCAAGAAGGCTCCAATGGAAGAGTTTCAGTTAGGACGTTTTCTCCATTTTCTCCAGGCGGGTGTGGATGCGGGCCTACGATTGGGTTCCATCAAGGTCCAGATTTCGGCCTTGTCCGTTTTCTTTCAGAAACAATTGGCCTCCTTTCCAGAAGTTCAGACTTTCGTGAAAGGGGTTCTGCACATCCAACCTCCATTTGTGCCTCCTGTGGTACCATGGGATATTAACGTGGTGTTGCAGTTCCTTAAATCAGACTGGTTTGAACCTCTCCAAGAGGTCGAGTTAAAGTTTCTCACTTGGAAAGTGGTCCTGCTGTTGGCCTTAGCATCTGCAAGGCAGGTGTCTGAGTTAGGGTCCTTGTCTCACAAGAGCCCTTATTTGATCTTCCATGAAGATAGGGCTGAGCTAAGAACTCATCAGCAATTTCTTCCAAAGATGGTTTATTCTTTCCATATAAACCAACCTATTGTGGTGTCAGTGGCTACTGACACCTTCGCTGCTTCAAAGTCTCTGGATGTGGTCAGAGCTTTGAGGATCTATGTCGCAAGAACAGCTCGGATAAGGAAAACAGAGGCTTTGTTTGTCCTGTATGCTCCCAACAAGATTGGGTGTCCTGCTTCTAAGCAGACTACTGTGCGCTGGATCAGAGGTACGATTCAGCACGCTCATTCTACGGCAGGATTGACGATGCCGAATTCGGTGAATGCCCATTCTACTAGGAAGGTGGGCTCATCTTGGGTGGCTGCCTGGGGGGGTCTTTGCATTACAGCTTTGCCGAGCAGCTACTTGGTCAGGGGCAAACACGTTTGCTAAGTTTTACAAGTTTGACACCTTGGCCGATGAGGACCTACAGTTTGGTCAATCGGTGCTGCAGGGTCATCCGCACTCTCCCTCCCGTACTGGAACTTTGGTATAACCCCATGGTACTGAAGTGGACCCCAGCATCCTCTAGGACTTATGAGAAAACAGGATTTTAATACCTACCGGTAAATCCTTTTCTCCTAGTCCGTAGAGGATGCTGGCCACCCAGCCCAGTGCGTACTTTAGCTGCAGTTGTTAATTTTGTTGAAAATGTTTTCAGCACGTTTGCGGTTATGTTTCATGCCTGTTGGCATGTGGTTTGTCGAATGCCATGTTGTGCGGCATGGTTGAGGTGTGAGTTGGTATGAATCTCACCATTAACTTAAAAGTAAATCCTTTCCTCGAAATGTCCGTCTCCCTGGTCACAGTTCCTATACTGAGGTCTGGAGGAGGGGCATAGAGGGAGAAGCCAGTTCACACTCTAAAAAAGTCTTAAAGTGCCCATGGCTCCTGCGGAACTGTCTATACCCCATGGTACTGAAGTGGACCCCAGCATCCTCTATGGACTAGGAGAAAAGGATTTATCAGTAGGGATTAAAATCCTGTTTTTTGAGGAATCCTGGGCTAACCCGGAAAATAAATTTGCTATCCCTAAAAGGTTGCGGGTAGCATAACCTTTCCCTGAAGAGTATAGGCGTAAGTGGGAGTCACCCCCAATGATAGACACCTCAGTCTCTAGGTTGTCAAAGAAAATCATTTTACCTGCCCCGGGGTCAGCTTCATTAAAAGAACCTGCTGACCGCAAATTAGAGACGACTGTAGAGTCCATCTATGTTGCTACGGGTACATTACTCAGGCCCACAATTGCTTCTGCATGGGTAGGTAACGCAGTTGAAAAGTGGGCAGATAACTTGATTGTTAATATTGACACAGTCGATAAAGATGACATGCTGCAAATTCTAGGTCATATCAAAGACTCTGCAGGTTACTTGGTTGAGGCTATGAAGGATGTAGGCTAACTGGGCTCACGGGCCTCTGCTATGGCGATTTCAGCCCTCAGGGCACTCTGGATCCGACAATGGAATGCTGATGCAGAATCCAAAAGAAATATTGAGGCGCTCCCTTACAATGGTGAGGCCCTCTTTGGAGAGAAACTAGATGCCATGATATCAACTACTACATCTGGCAAGTCAGCATTTCTGCCGTGGGCGGCTGCACCAGCTAAAAAAGTATATCATTCTCATACTATGCAGTCCTTTTCGGCCCAACAAGTACAAAAAGGCTAAAACTACCCCTTTTTTCACAGGAAAGGGGAGAGGAAAAGATAGAAAACCTACAACACCCTCAGGCTCCCAGGAGGAGAAGTCAGCAACTACTTCTGCAAAAGCCACAGCATGACGCTGGGGCTCCCCAGCGGGAGTGCGATTGGGTGGGGGCACGTCTACTATTTTTCAGCCACATCTGGCTTCGCTCAGATCTTGATCCTTGGATTTTACAGATAATATCCCAAGGTTACAAGTTGGAATTTCAGGACCTTCCCCATGCCGATTTTTCAAATCAGCCTTGCCAGTTTCTGCTCAAGACCGCACAAATGTCCTGAACACAATACACAAATTATGTCAAGACAAAGTAATTGCCTTGGTTCCTGCCGAACAAAGGAACCAAGGCTTTTATTCAAGCCTGTTTGTGGTACCGAAGCCGGATGGCTCGGTCAGACTGATTTTAAACCTAAAATCTCTGAATCTTTTTTTGAAAAGATTCAAATTCAAGATGGAATCCTTGAGAACAGTGATTTCCAGCTTGGAAGAAAATAAATTTCTGGTGTCAGTGGACATCAAGGATGCTTACTTGCATGTCCCCATTTACCCGCCACATCAAGCATACCTGAGGTTTGCGGTTCAGTATTGCCACTACCAATTCCAGACATTACCGTTCGGGCTCTCCACGGCTCCGAGAATATTCACCAAGGTGATGGCGGAGATGAAACAAGGAGTCAAACAAGGAGTCAACATAATTCCATACTTGGACGATCTCATAAAAGCGAGATCTAGGAACAAGCTACTCCAGAACATAGCATTATCCCTGAAGGTGCTTCAACAGCACGGTTGGATCATCAACTTTCCAAAATCCCAGTTGGAACCAACAATTAGATTATAATTTTTGGGAATAATACTGGACACTGAGGTACAGAGAATATTTCTACCGGTGGAAAAGGCTCAGGAGATCCAGAGCATGGTCAAACAACTTTCGCCTGTTGGGGAAAATGGTAGCGGCTTACGAGGCGCTACAATATGGACGATTCCATGCCAGGGTCTTCCAGTGGGACCTACTGGACAAGTGGTCAGGGTCGCATCTCCACATGCATCAAAGGATAATCTTGTCAGCAAAAGCCAGAATTTCGCTCCTGTGGTGGCTACAAATTTCTCACCTCCTGGAGGGTCGCAGGTTCGGGATTCAGGCCTGGATCCTGGTGACCACGGATGCAAGGCTCCGAGGATTGGGAGCAGACACGCAAGGAGAAAGCTTCTAAGGAAGATAGTCAAGTAGAGAAACTTGCCTTCACATAAACATTCTGGAGTTGAGAGCTGTGTACAACAGCCTTCATCAAGCGGTACACCTTCTTCAAGGTCGTCCCATACAGATCCAGTCAGACAATGTAACGGAAGTAGCTTACATAAACCGTCAAGGCAGAACAAAAAGCAGGGCGGCAATGGCAGAGGTGACAAAGATACTCCTCTGGACAGAAAGACATGCAAAAGCTCTGTTGGCAACTTTCATTCCGGGAATGGAAAACTGGGAAGCAGACTTCCTCAGCAGACATGATCTCCATCCAGGAGATGGGGCCTCCACCCAGGAATGTTTGCGGAGGTAGCAAGTCGTTGGGGCGTTCCTCAAGTGGACATGATGGCATCTCGTCTCAACAAGAAGCTTCAGACATATTGTTCCAGGTCGAGAGACCCACAAGCAATAGCAGTGGATGCACTAGTGACCCAGTGGGTGTTTCAGTCGGTGTATCTGTTCCCTCCACTTCCACTTGTTCCAAAGGTTCTCAAGATCATCAGAAGAACAAGAGTTCGAGCGATTCTCATTGCTCCAGACTGGCCAAGGGGGGTCTGGTATCCAGATCTTCAAGAGTTATTACTGGAAGATCCTCGGCCTCTTCCTTTTCGCAAAGACCTGCTTCAGCAGGGGCCGTTAGTTTATCCGGACTTACCGCTGCTGCGTTTGACGGCATGGCTGTTGAGCGCCAGATCCTAGCCCATAAGGGTATTCCCAATGAAGTCATTCCCACACTTATTCTGGCCAGGAAAGGGGTAACGTCCGAACATTACCATCGTATTTGGAGAAAATATGTATCTTGGTGTGAATCCAAGAAGTCTCCTGCAGTGGAGTTTCAATTAGGACGTCTTCTCTTATTTCTACAGGCGGGTGTGGATGCTGGATTGAGATTAGGATCTATCAAGTTTCAGATTTTGGCCGTGTCAATTTTCTTTCAAAAACAATTGGCTGCTCTTCCTGAGGTCCAGACGTTCGTAAAGGGGGTTCTGCGCACCCAACCTCCCTTTGTGCCTCCTGCGGCGCTATGGGATCTTAATGTGGTATTGCAGTTCCTTAAACCGGACTGGTTTGAGCCTCTACAAGACGTAGAGTTGAAGTTTCTCACTTGGAAAGTGGTCATGCTATTGGCCTTGGCCTCAGGCAGACGGGTTTCTGAGGTAGGAGCTCTCTCACACAAGAGCCCTTTCTTAATATTTCATGAAGATAGGGCTGAACTGAGAACACGACCGCACTTTCTTCCGAAGGTTGTGTCTTCTTTTCATATCAACCAGTTTTGGTGCCAGTGGCTTCTGACACCTCAGCCATCTCAAAATCCTTGGATGTCGTCAGAGCGTTGAGGATTTAAGTTGCAAGAACGGCTAGGATAAGGAAAACAGAATCTTTGTTTGTCCTCTATGACCCCAACAACATTGGGGGTCCTGCTTCTAAGCAGACTATTGCATGCTGGATCAGGGGTACCATTCAGCACGCTCACTCCACAGTAGGATTGCCGTTACCGACTTCAGTAAAAGCCCACTCTACAAGGAAAGTGGGTTTGTCCTGGGTGGCTGCCCGGGGTGTCTCGGCTTTGCAAATCTGCCGAGCTGCTACTTGGTCAGGTGCAAACACATTTGCTAAGTTTTATAAGTTTGACACCTTGGCTGCTGACGACCTAAGATTTAGTCAGTCAGTTCTGCAGGAACATTAGCACTTTCCTGCCCGTACTGGGAGCTTTGGTACATCCCCATGGAACTAAAATGGACCACAGCATCCTCTAGGACGTAAGAGAAAATAGGATTTTAATTACCTGCCTGTAAATCCTTTTCTCGTAGTCTGTAGAGGATGCTGGGCGCCCGCCCAGTGCTAATTTTTCCTGCTGATTACGTTTATCTTTTTGCACATTTTTCATGTGTTCAGATGTTAACAGCTGTTGCTGTTGCGTTATGCATGCTGGATGGCATGACTTATGTTAAAGGCCATGTTAGCCGACATGTTGTTTATGGATGGTGTGAGCTGGTGTGAATCTCGCCACAAGTTTATTAGTAATTCCTCTCTCGAGAGTGTCTGTCTCCTCGGGAATAGTTCCTATACTGAGGTCTGGAGGAGGGGCACAGAGGGAGGAGCCAGTTCAAACTGTTAAAAGTCTTAAAGTGCCAAAGTCTCCTGCGGAACCGTCTATACCCCATGGTACCAAAATGGACCCCAGCATCCTCTATGGACTACGAGAAAAGGATTTACCGGCAAGTAATTAAAATCCTATTTTTGGTTTGTGAACCGAAGGAAACCCACACAAGTATGGGAAGAATATACAAACTCCACACAGGGCCATGGTGGTAATTGAACCCATGACCTCAGTGCTGTGAGGCAGCAAGGTAAGACACTGACATTATGTCTAATAGAGTTAGATATCAGAAAAATACATGTAATTTTTTTTCTCTTACGCTACTTCATAGCAGCCATTACTTCTGGGATTGTATCCCATTCCTAACTTTAGACAGGGAGTTTTTTTCAATGAATAGGAACTGCCCACTCTGGGTACATAGCACCGCTCCTTCCCATTCCCCATTAGTCTTTTTTTTCTGTGTCCTAGCTTGACAGGGTAGGAGTTTGTTATTTTATGTTCTGGGCTTACCTCTATATTCCCAGCAAATACGCCTCTTTGCAGCCGTGCTGGAAGAGGGTGGCTCCCTGGGGAGTTTTGGCAAAGTGTGCTTGGGGTGGTCAAGTAAGTCCCCGTTTTATCAGCTTAAGGTTTTCTGCCTGCTAAGTGAGGTGACAGGACTCTCACCCTTCCTTACCGCTGCCTGTAACCATCGCCCCGTGCAGATGCCGCTCCGTTAGCCGCATCGCTCTGTGCTCCTGCTTCCATGCTGGGACTGAAAGTAGGGGCTGGCAGCCGGAAGGTCTGTGGAGAGAAGGGGATGTGCGGCTAGCGGGTGGAAGCACTGGGGGAGGTCAGGATGCAGAGGCTGGCGGGCGGAAGTGCTGGATAGCGGCCGTCCCAGTTTTGCTGTGTGGGACGGTCTGCTCAAGCACCCGTCTTTTTCTATGGTATCAGGGTTTTTTTTTAAACGAAAGGCGCGGGGGTGTGACTTGGCTGTTGGAGTGATCAGTCACGTTTGAGTTGAGCTCCGGTTCTCCCTGATTATAAATCACTGTATGTCCTGCACTGATTGTCTTTTCTCTCCCCCTGACCGTCTGTGACTTGCCTGAGCTCCCTTGTGAGATCAGGTACATGCCACAGAATCTGGGAGCACGTCCCGGAGCTCCCGTGGATTGTGGCCTACCTGAGACTCCCAGGCCGGGACCTCAATTTCCAGCTTGGTCCACCGGAGCCGCGGCCGCTGCTTCCTGACTGATCCTGCATCTGGCGGTGACCTAGCTGCCGCGGTGCGGGCGCTTCCTCTAGCTCCCTAGCTCTGCTTCTTCTGCTGGGAGCCGGAGGCACACGCTGGGAAGATTTGGCCGGGTGCACAGACGGAACTGCGGGACGCCCTGAGGCCATCTTCATTCCTCCTTTTACAAACAGCGGCGGCAGCAGCTATCATTAGAGCCAAAAAGCTCATAGCAGACCATCGGTGTTCTCCTTCTCCCAAGGCCTCATAGACGGACAGCTGCAATCCTCTTTGTGCTTCACAGGGTGCCAGTGTGCGGCAGCGTTGGAGTCTGATCCTCTGCACGGCGGCCATCTTCCCTCCTCACTCCATCAGGGCAGGTGGAATACCATGAGGAGGGATATACAGGATTATGTTAGTTCTTGTCCTCAGTGCACACAGCACAAAATTCCTCGTCTGCCTCCTGCCGGATTGCTTCGTCCTTTGTCCATTCCAAGGAAACCCTGGACCCATATTTCTATGGACTTCATTACCGAGTTGCCCCACTCCAAAGGTTACAATACCATCTGGGTGATTGTTGACCGTTTTTCAAAGATGGCATACTTTGTTCCGTTGACAGGTCTACCAACAGCTCCCAAACTGGCTCTGCTATTTATCCGGGAGCACTTTCGGTTACATGGTTTACCTCTGGAGGTGGTCTCAGATCGAGGGGTTCAGTTCACCGCCAGATTTTGGAGAGCTCTCTGTTCTGCCTTACGAATTAAACTCAAATTCTCATCTGCCTATCATCCCCAGACAAATGGGCAAACCAAACGAGTCAACCAGGATTTGGAGACTTTTCTCCGCGTTTATCTCTCTCCTTCACAGGACGACTGGGTGGAACTGTTGCCCTGGGCAGAGTTTGCCCAAACGAGTCAACCAGGATTTGTAGACTTTTCTCCGCGTTTATCTCACTCCTTCACAGGACGACTGGGTGGAACTGTTGCCCTGGGCAGAGTTTGCCCATAACCATTTGTTTCATACCTCCACTGGCGAATCTCCGTTCTTCATCAATTACGGGTTCCATCAACGGGTTCCGGAATTACCAATCCTTCCGTCGGAGGAAGTTCCAGCGGTAACCTCCACGTTACAACACTTCAGTCAAATTTGGAGTAGGGTTCATGCTAGTCTCAAGAAATTCTCAATCCGATACAAATTCTTTGCTGACAGGAAACGGCGGGCCGCTCCTCAATACTAAGTTGGCCATAGGGTATGGCTTTCCACCCGCAACCTTCGTCTAAAAGTTCCCACTATGAAGTTTGCTCCAAGGTTCATCTGCCCTTACCCTGTTTTACAAGTCCTGAATCCTGTGGTCTGCAAATTGGGTTTGCCTCCTCAATTTCGTATACCAAATTCTTTCCATGTCTCTCTCCTTTGTCCCCTCACACTAAATCGCTTCCATTCAGAGCCTTCTAGTTCAACCTCAGTAGAGACTGAAACTGGGACAGAATTTGAGATCAAAACTATTCTGGACTCTCGTTACTATCACAAGAATTTACAATATTTGGTGGAATGGAAGGGTTATGGACCTGAAGAAAGAAGTTGGATAAAGGCTTCTGAGGTCACCGCTCCCCGACTAATTTGGATCTTTCATTCCAGACACCCAACTAAACCAGGTAAGTGTTCTGAGGCCACTCCTAGAGGAGGGGGTACTGTCATGCTGCCGCGGCCACCGCGCTTGCCCCTCCGGGTGCGCTGGGCATCCTGGCGGCCATCCCCGCTGGTGGTCCCCGGCTCCTGGTGCTGCGTTGGCACTGGTCCTGGCGGATGTCCGGGGGATGGGCGCCGCGGGTGCGCCCGGCGTCCACGGGGGTCCGATGGGCGGGTGACATCATCGGCGCTCTCCGCCAATCGGAGACAAGCGGAAGGTTAAATTCAGACGCCGGGCAGAGCTCCGGCGCCTGAGTATCATCAATTCTGCTGATAGAAGCTGTGATCTCCAGAGCTCCCGCGTTCCTGTGGTTTCCAAGCATCTCCGTGCCTCCAAGCATCTCCGTGCCTCCAATCACTTCCGTGAATCCAAGCACTTCCGTGCCTCCAAGTACTTCCGTGCCTCCAAGCATCTCTGTGCCTCCAAGCACTTCCGTGCCTCCAAGCATCTCCGTGCCTCCAAGCACCTCTGTACCTCTAAACACCTCTGTACCTCCAAGCACATTGGTGCCTCCAAGCACCTCGGTGCCTCCAAGCGCCTCCGCGCCTCCAAGCACCTCCGCGCCTCCAAGCACCTCAGTGTCTCCAAGCACCTCAGTGTCTCCAAGCACCTAAGTGTCTCCAAGTGCCTCCAAGCACCCATGTACCTCTAAACACCCATGTACCTCCAAGCACCTCGGTGCCTCCAAGCAACTCGGTGCCTCCATGTGCCTCCAAGCACCTCAGTGTCTCCAAGCACCTCAGTGTCTCCAAGCACCTCAGTGTCTCCAAGCACCCAGTGCACTTTAGCACAGTTTGTGCCTCCAGCACCGGGTATTCTTCACTGATTTATCAGCGTCTTTCAAGTTTTGTCTTTCAGGAGACCTTCAACGTCCACACGTGCCTCCTGTCTGCCGATCTAATCCTGCATGAGGAAAACTTACATTTGGCCATCCCTGCTGCGGCCCAGTTGCGGTTCCTCTTCCCGGTCACCGGATGAAACCCCGAGTCCACAACACTCCCAAACCAGGTCAGTGATAGTCTTCAGTAGAGGACGGGATGAGACTTCTTCAAAAGTGGAATCTAGGGGGGTCATGGGTCTGGCTCTCCTGATCGCCAACTCCAGCAGGACTGGTCGACAGTTGAGATATAGAGACCTACATGTGCTATGCTTGTTTGCCAAAACCGGCCTTGGTTAGGCTGGTGGTGCCTTGATAAGATATCCTGCTACGAAGTTTGCTATGGATACTGTGTGTGTTGACTAATGTCATTGAGTTATATATTTTTTATTTTTCTGTTTGTCCTTTTTCTCCAGTTTTGATCATTTACGGGTTATTTAGAGTTTTGTTTCAGGAGTTAAGGACGCGCAGCAGGTCTTACCCTGCTATTCCTGCTGTTGCCATTAGGTCAACCTGTTTATTCTAGAACTTAGAGATTCGCTTAAGATAGCATGTGTATGTAAACTTGCATATATATGCTCTATATGCCGCATGGACATGTGAGTACCGAGATTCACAATTCTCTGTGGTCTGATTGCAGGGAGGTTGGTCACTAACCCCTCTACCTAGTAGTGTGAGGCGCTGGATGTTTTGGTGCCTTACTATGACTCTGTATCTTTACTGGGTCTGTTTCTATCTTTTCTTTCTGTTGTCTTATCTACTTTTTTCCCATTTGTTTCACTTGTGTGTCTTGTCTCCCCTATGATTTTGAATTTGCTATGTCGAAGATCTCAGGTTACGGTATTCTCCTTGGTTACATTTGTCAGTTTAAGTGGTCAATCTGCCTCCCGATTACTCCATTATGGTTACACTAGTGTCACTGAATGTTAAGGGATTGACCTCTCCACAGAAGCGTAAACTGGCTCTGTCCTCCTTTTATAAAATTAAGGCGGATGTTGTCTCAATTCAGGAAACTCACTTTAGGAAATTAGACCCCCCTAGATTTCATGATAACCGATCCCTACCTGTTACATGGCTAATGGCCCCACAAAAAAGGCCGGTGTAGCGATACTGTTCTCCCTGAACTGCTCTTTCACCCTAGAATCACAAATTGTAGACCCTGAAGGCCGGTACCTCATACTATTAGGACCACTTGAAAACACTATGGTCACTTTAGTCTCATGCTATGCTCCGAACTCTGGTCAACTTGCGTTCCGCAAGAAATGATGCTCTCTAGTACAGAAACATGCTAAAGGGGCCGTTATGATTTTGGGGGATTTCAGTCTGGTTGTTGATCCTCTTCTGGATAGATCTCACTCTACTAGATGCACCTTACCCAGGAATCAAAGCACCCCAGATAGGAAGGCTGGCCTCCGCCACCTACTTGGAGAATATGATCTTTATGATGCGTGGAGGACTAAACATCCCACGGTAAGGGACTATACATTTTACTCTCATGTCCATTCCTCGTATTCTAGAATTGACCTTGTTTTAACTAATAAAGAGAAATTTCTGACTATTAGGGAAATACTGATATTACCAATGACTTGGTCCGATCATTCCCCACTACTTGTAGTATGGGACCCGGAGGCCTGTAAATTCTCACCAGGGCCCTGGAGATTGTGAAATTTCCTATTTAGTCACTCTGAAGCTTCCCTCGCCATACGACGTTCTATACAGCTTTATTTGGATACTAATAAGCCGGAGGACACCTCGATATTTAATAACTGGTATTCCCTTAAGGCGGTAGTTCGGGGATCGGCCATTCAAACAACCTCTCGGCTTAAACATTCTCAACAAACTGAGCGCTTGCTGGCTGAAAGTGAAGTTGCCAAATTGGAATTGACGCATAAAGCTGACCCCCAAAATTAATCTGTTTTTAAGCTTTTGCTAGTCACTAGGGAAAGGGTGAATGTTTTCTCTCTTCGGGACGTGCAACGTAATATTGCACGACTTAACCAGAGATTGTATGTGCTTGGTAATAAGGTGGGTCGCCTCTTGGCCATGAAATTACGAGTCAGGCGAGCTAGGGCTTATGTTTGTTCCTCCACGAGATCCAGAGTTTCTGACCCCTATGATATTGCGAACACCTTTGCAGAGTATTATTCCCAACTCTATAGTTTACAGTCTGACCCGGCTACCCCCCAGCCCGTGGGGGCTGAAATTCAGTCTTTTCTGAGGAATACCTCTCTCCCGATGCTGGAACATAAAGGAATTGGAAGCGGCTATTGACGATCTTCCGAGAGAAAAAGCCCCTTGCCCTGACGGCTTCCCATCTAACTTCTATAAAACATATAAGGCGGACTTGGCCCCAGTGCTGTTGTCAGCTTTTAATGAGGCATCAGATGTAGGGCGGGTTCCGAGGGAAATGCTCGAAGTGCAAATACTTGCTATTCCTAAACCCGGTAAACCCCCCACATCTGTTCAAAATTACCGTTCGATAGCTCTGTTGAACACAGACATTAAGCTTTTTGCAAAATTTATCGCCAATCGCCTCTGTCCACTACTGCCATCCCTCATAGCTGCTGACTAGGTTGGTTTTGTCCCGGGCAGGCAGGCCCCAAACAACACCCGGAGAGTCTATACCATTATAGAATATTGCAATGCACATAAAACGTCCCTTTTAATTCTTTCGTTGGATGCAGAGAAGGCGTTCGACAGACTCCATTGGGGATATCTGAGGGCTGTTCCGAGTAAGTTTGGATTTATTGGGAGGTTTTTAGATTCTATATTTGCTTTGTATTCCACTCCCTCTGCAAGGGTGTTTGTTAATGGATGTCTGTCGGGGAGATTTGATATATTGAATGGCACTAGACAGGGCTGGCCCCTGTCGCCCCTCATATTTGCCTTAGCTATCGAACCTCTAGCTGAGACCATTAAGGCTGAGAAGGCAATTACGGGTACGGAGATAGGAGGTTTGACTCGCAAGATCAGCTTATTTGCTGATTACATTTTGCTCTGTTGCCCTCCATCATATCCTGAATCGCTTTACCGCTCCACATTCCACCACGCACTATAGCTTTACTTAAAGTCAGACATAGGTATGCTTGGCATGGGAGATCCATCAAGTATCTGGGTATTCATCTCTCTCTTGATAGCGATTTATATGACTGTACTTATATACCCTTATTAAGCGCATTTGAAGATTTAATTAAAGAATGGTCTTTTCATGAAATCTCCTGGCTAGGACGTATTTCTGCAACCAAAATAATCTTACTCCCTAAACTCTTATACCTGTTTAAGGCTATCCCTCGCAGCTTTCCCAAACCTCTTAATGTATGGGCTAACAAACTCATTTCTCAGTTTATTTGGAAGGGGTCTAGGCCCCGCATTACTAAGCAAGTCTTGATTTTGTCCAAGAATGTCGGAGATGTTGCTTACCCTAATCTTGAGGCGAACCACTCCGCCTGTCTTCTCAGTCAGGCCCAAGACTGGTTTACTATGCACAATCCCAAGCCATGGGTTCTTATTGAACGGTCTTTCTTGGGGTCGCTTGATATAAGTGATCTCTTCTTACTTCCCATCCATAGCGTCCCAAAATGGCAGGGCTCGGGGGAAGCGATTAGAAGTACCTTGAAGCTTTGGCATTCGGTGGTTGCTTCTGATCCGACTATTTCGCTGCCGTCGGCTGACTTACCAGTTAGAACTATTGCTTGTATTATACCTAATCTGGCGCTGGACGCTTGGGTGGATGCTGGGATTGTGCATTTGAAGGACATCTGCTCGGAAGGAGGCTTAGTGACCTTCTCTAGCTTAATAACCCACTCAAATATACCAAAACATTACTTCTTTAAATACTTACAAATACACCACTGGCTTTATTCCTGTGCTGGGGAGATGAGAGGTCCCGTTCCCTTCCCTGCTCCTATATACACTAGGTTATCCTTCCCTGCACATAGAGGTGGGTGTTCAAATTGGTATCAGTACATTGTCCTTTTGACCAAAAGGGGTAAGACTCCTTTGCAGTTGAAATGGGAAAGAGATCTTTCTATTGTTCTTAGAGAGGAGGAGTGGGACACCATTTCCTCGACGTGCTTCAGCGGCTTCATAGTATTTGGACCTCGGTTTCCCAGCTATGCTGGAGAAATTGCGGTTGTGTAGGCAATATTTTACATATCTTCTGTGAGTGCCCGACCCTGAGGCCGCTGTGGCCTGAGGTGTTCTCTCTCATACGAGAGGTGCTGGGTGTGGAGGTGCCTGTGAATCCCATGTTTGCTTTGTTTCATTACTCCACATATGATCTACTACAATCAGACAGATATGTCCTCATATCCACTAAGGCAGCAATCGAACAGATGTGGAAATCGCAGTCAATTCCCTCTATTCACACTATTGTCAATAATACCCACAAGCATTTCTTATTTGAGACGGCAGGAGGTGTGTACTCTATATCGCCTACCTCAGTGCAAAGAAAATGGATGAAATGGAAGGAATTTCGGGAGCGGCGGGGACTTCTCTTGGTTGTTAATGATTCTACTGCTTTGTCGCAATTATACTCCCCACATTCTGATACTACCTGTTATAACTGACGTTTCACACTTACTTTCCTATACCACTACTTGATTTTGCCATTTCTGGGAACTCAGTTATAGTAGAGCTCTACCTTTGTTTTTCTGTCCCCCTGTGTGTCACGGTCTTGTCTCTCTCCTTCTTTCACTTTCCTATCTGCACTCTTTGTTCTGTTTCTGTTGTGTATTTTATTTGTATGTTACCAAGGTTCGTAATGCACGTTTGGTGAATTGAGCACTTTGTGCAAATTTCTGCTGTATGCTCATTTCCGCTATCTTTTATTGACATTTCATGTAATATATACTATTGCTATTGATTTTCTGTTTCTGAAAAATGTAATAAAAAACTATTATATAAATAAAAACTAAAGGCGCTGCACACTAGGAGTGGAAATAATCTCCTACGGTGGCTAGGCAGGTTGTTCTGTGCTTACCAACATTATGGAAAGAGAGCCTTCTCCGCAAAAGCCTGTCAGTGCCCAAAAGAGGTAAGTCCTCATAGAGGGCATGTTATTTTTTAAAGGAGCTTGGTCAGGGTAGGTTTTAAATATTATTATTATTGTTATTATTATTATTATTATAGTGTGTCTCCATCTAAGAAGAGGTTATGTAAGAAGAGGCATAAAGACATGCAGTGTGCAGCCTGTGATAAGATTTTTTTCTTCTGCTGAAAATGTGAAGTTCTGTGAGGACTGTACACAAAGTGATTCTCAGCATGCAAGCTAAGCAGATACAGAATTTGATGGATTTGATGAAAAGGTCTTTCGTTACCAAAGAACAGCTGGCTGAGTTGCAGGGAAATAAAGAGAACTAGATCGCTGGCTAGTATTGACTCTTTGGATGAATCAGTCTCACATGATTGCAGTTATGATAATTAATTATCAGGCCCTCTCTAGTGCGGAGTCATAGGAGATACAAGAAGATGACAGAAAGTTTAATCTGGCACTTATGGACAGGTCTTCTGAAAAATATATTTAAGACCATGAATTATAAATAGGCTGAAGTTTTAGATTTTGCTGCAAAGTCTATGGCAGCAGGTGTGATGGCAAGAAGGGCATTGTGGCTTCGGTCATGCACTCCAAAAATAGACTGGTGTCCTTGCCATATGAGGGTTCTCTGTTATTTGTCAATAAATTGGAGGCCATTATACAAAAATGTCAGGAGGTAAGTCAGCAAAGTTACCTCAAGACAAAAGTAATAGATTTCCAATTCTTTCTTCCAAGCAGCAGTTTAAGGAGGCTAGAGGATATTGACCAGACCGGGCTCATACAGGAAGATACTCCTCAGGGATAAATAGACAGTCCTTTCGTCAGTCCAACAGAAGAGGTGGACTAAGACAATGACTATTACAGGGTTCGAGTATCCTTTCCAGTAGGTAGCAGACTTCGGAGGTTCATCAGTCATTGGCAAAATTTCAACTCAAGATACATGGGACTAGACGTGATATCTCGGGGATACCAGAGTTTTCAGAAGTCCCAGAATGGGACAAAATTTCTAATTTCAGAGACACCAACTATGTGTCTAGAGTTAAAAGCTCTGGAAGACAATTTAAGGAAACTCGTGAAAGCAAGAGCAGTAGAGGCAGTCACCTTCTCAGAAATGAGGAGCGGATTCTATTCCAGAATATTCCTGGTAAAGAAAGCTTCTGGAGACTTCAGAATTATCTTAGATCTCAGACAGCTCAACAAATATACAAGAACAAGAATATTTTGTATGGAGACTCCGAAATTCATTCTGTCGGGTGTAAGGAAAGAAGATTTTATGGCATCCATAGACCTAAAGGATGCTTATTCCCATGTACCTGTAGACAGGCGGCACAGAAAGTACCTAAGATTCCGCGTCCTCGGCAAGCATTTTCAGTTTACGTGCCTTCCGTTCGGTCTGAAGACGTCTCCAAGGGTATTTACCAAGGTCCTGACGGCACTTGTAACTCTGATAATAGGACGACAAGTAGCAAATTGGTCATATCTAGACGACCTGCTAGTATGGAAGTGATGCTGCAGATCCTACAGAGTCATGGCTGGTTGATAAACTGGGGGAAGAAAAGAAAAAAAGCCAGTTGGTACCAAGGCAAAACATCCAGTTTCTGGGGGTACAGGTGGATACCCTCAGTTATGTGATAAGTCTCTCGGAAGGAAGGTGCACAAGAATTCGACACCTAGCTACTCTGGTAAGGGGGTGCAGCAGTGTAATACTGCGTCAGGGAATGTCTTTTAGATGGAGTCCTTTGGGTGAGATGGAGGATGAAAGATCTTCAGTTAGATATCCTGACTTTACTTCTGATGAGGGATCTGTTGCATCAGGGTCCGTTGTGGCACCCGAATCTGCTGCAGCTTCATTTGACGGTTTGTTACTGAGAAGAAAGAGTCTATCTGAGCAAGTCATTAATTTGCTGATTCAGGCGAAGAAAAAAAAACCCAAAATATGTATCCTCTAATATTTATTATAGGATCTGGAAAAACTTTAATTTCTTGGTCCGATTCAATATTTGACCCACAGAAAGCAGAGACGTCTCAAGTTTTACAATTTCAGTTTGATGGCTTTGAAAAGGGACTGGCAGTATCCACTATCAAGGTGCAGATAGTAGCTTTGAGTGTCCTGTTGGAGTGAAGATTGTCTGATGAAGACCTGGTGAAGAAGTTCTGTCAGGCAATTAAAAAGGATAAGACCTCAAGTTAGGTCAGTTCTCGCTCCGTGGGAATTGAATTTAGTTTTGAATTCTTTGATGTTGTATCCATTTGAACAGTTACAAGATATTTTGGTGAAATTATTAACTTGGAAAGTAGTGTTTTTAATAGCAATCACCTCAGCCAGAAGAGTTGGTGAATTACAGGCTCTGTGGTCGGAGGAGCCTTATCTTAATTTCTTTCCGGATAGAGTGGTTCTGCGAACCAATCCAGATTTTCTTCCTAAAGTGGTGTCAGAGTTTCAATTGAATCAAGACGTGTTACCTTCTTTCTATCCACAGAATGAGGAGGAGAAGGAAAGGATGCATAATCTAATAAGAGCAATCTCAATCTACTTTGAAAGCGTTAAAGAGTTTCGGAAGACAAAGCATCTTTTTTGTGTTACATTCAGGAGCGAAGAAGGGTGAGAAACCTACAAAAAACATTTCCAGATGGATTAGGTAACTCTTAACGTTTCTTTACGAAGAAAGTGGTCGTAGAGTTCCAGAAGAACTAAAGGCACACTCTACCAGGGCTGTGGCAGCTTCTTGGGCTGAGAAGGCTCGAGTGTCGGCGAAAGACATATGTGCAGCAGCTACATGGTCATCCATCCATACTTTCTCTAGTCATTATGCAGTGGATGGTGTAGACGCCCACTTTGGGAAGCATGTCCTTGATGTGGCATTAGCATAAATAATTATTACTAATCAGTATTGAAACATTGGGGCAGATGTATCAACCTGTAGACGGCATAAGGAAGTGATAAACCAGTGATATGTTCAAGGTGATAAAGGCACCAGCCAATCAGATCCTTACTGTTAATTTACATATTGGAGCTGATTGGCTGTTGTGTTTGTCACCTTGCACATATCACTGGTTTATCACTTCCTTATGCCTTCTCCAGGTTAACACATCTGCCCCAAGGTCTCTTGTGTGTTTATATTGCCCTCCCTATATTGAGCGTTGGTATATCCCAGAAGTAATGGCTGCCATGAAGTAGCGTAGGAGAAAAGAAAAAAAAAGCAAATTATACTTACTGATAATTTTGTTTCTTCAAGTTACTTCATGGCAGCCTACAATATACCCTCCCTTAGTAAGTTTTTTCATAGGGACCGGTCGTAGGAGACACTCCAATGACTAATAGGGGGTAGGGGGGGGGTGTGAAGCGGAGGAGCGGTGCTATATACCCAGAGTGGGCGGTCCCTATTCATTGAAAAAAAAAAACTCCCCATCTAAATTTAAGAATGGGATACAATCCCAGAAGTAATGGCTGCCATGAAGTATCTTGAAGAAACAAAAATTGTCGGGAAGCAGAATTTGCTTTTTTTGTGGCTATTAAAGCCCATTTTTAAATAGGAAGAGCAAAAATAAATACGTTTATTATTTAAAGTGATAATAGATATTTGTTTGATCTAGAACAGTGACTATTGGGAAGCGATTCTGGTTTTACTGTTTGTTCCCGTTTAAGTATAATTGCACTAATTATTGTAGAATTGCTGATAAAAATGACTTTGTGTCATGAAGGCCAGCCCTCTGACAAAATGTTAGGTCACAAGGCTCTGCCCTAACTATTCCCTAGTGTCTCCTGCACTACATCAGTGGCTGGCGTGATCCGACCACACTGCAGCTTCTGATAGCAGCTAGTGGCGGGTGTGTTACTATTCTGATAAAGCCACGTGGCACTCAACCCACACTTACAGATATAGGGTAACAGTTTCTCTACAGACCATTTTTAGTATGAGTTGTAGGTTATGCACTATGGTGTGCCCCCTTGTTATTAATTATACACACACACACACACACACACACACACACACACAAAATATGGTTTTAAGCAACCACTAGGTCATGCAGTATGGTTGTAACTGAGATTGAGGACCTTTATGACCCGCTCTGATGACTCTGTGACCATAAGGAGCTGTGTCCATGAAGTCTTTCTCCTACTCCGCAGTGAAAGAGCTCTGTCAGTCACTCAGTACAGTTCTGCGTGTGGTATTAGGCAACATAGTGCAAGGAGGATTATCCCAAGGAGTACTTCGTTCTTACTAGTTATTTTATACATACCATATATTGGTTTCTTTTTTAGCACAGACTAATGAACACACCTATACAAATTGAATCCACTTGTAAAATTTATTCAGAAATAATCCCACAGTATGTCCAAAAGTTTCAAAAATTAAAGGTTCATGGAACAAAGCAAAAATAGTAAAGGATGTTTGAGTATCAATGCATTGATTTTTGTCAGAAAGGCAGTATTGCTACTGTATATTATGGCTACCAGTATCCAGACATCAGGGAATCTTCCAGTCCCAATGCCAGCACAATAACTCAAGATAAACTACAGATCTGATGAGAGAGTTAAAGTCATATTTAAAGCATCAGTAAGGAAGTTAGCTGTAATCTTGAGAAGACCAAAGGTTTCAAGGATCCACTGTTCATATTACATTCTTCTACTTACTCAGTAACAGAACTAGATATGTGACTAATCAGATTTAGCATGCAAAAACCAGGTACTGTAGGATCATTTCTTCCTCGCCATCAAGCAGAAAGAGCTCTGATGTAGCATTATTTTGGCTGTGCGGTATATCGCAGGTATTTTTTACCAGAAGGCAGCTCTTTGGTGAAGACGCCGGAAGGAAACATTTTGCTAGCCTCTGCCTCAGGAACAGTCGGTGGGACCATAACTCTGTCACCAAGCTAGATAAAATAAATAAATATAGGAGTATTCAGTACACAGCGGATTACCTTGCAAAATATTGAAGCTGTAAACAAGGGAACCCTGTGCCAGAGTTTGGCAAGTGCAATGGTAATGCTTTCAACAAGTCTAGTGAATACTTTGGTACACCAGACCAGTTTAAAATGATGTATATCCAAGTGTCTTCCTCACCTCAAACACACATAGGACTTTATAGATGTAACCAGCAAGTCTATAGATTGGATTCAAACTCCAATAGTGTACACCTGTAATTTCTTGCGGTGAACGTTCCGTAAAACAGCACACGGCACTTTGTTCCCTTACAGCCTCCCCTCCTCCTCCCAAGTACTCTGCTCAGGAAGCAGAGTTTCACAGAATGACGCAGTTGTGTTATGAGTTCTGCAAAACTCTGCCACCCGAACGGAGTACTTGGGAACTGAGTAATTACTCCCAACCAGTAATGCCCTCTTCAGTTTAGCCATAATCCCTGGCATCTCACCTTCCAGTCCACAGGAGTTGCAACATTGTGGTTTGAGGTTAATTGAAGCGAGTCCACTACTCTCAAGATCTCATCAAAATTTCTACCAGTGGTTGCTGGATACAGTATTGACAGCTTCATTTTCTTATCTGGGCCAATAATGAACACCTGAGACAATACAGAAGAGAAATCTGTTGGTCATTTAATTACTTACATTTTTTTTCTTTTTTAAATCAGCTCCTTTAAAATACTCATCTGAGATACCCACACATCGTGCAGTCACTGGCATCCCTTCATTGTCCTTCTCATCAGGATCCAGCATACCTAGTTGCACAGCAAGATCCCGTTTGGGATCTGCAATAATTGGAAAGGGTAGAGTCTCTGTGGGCTCATCGGAGTTGTATGCATTTATGTCCTGCAGGAGAGAAAGCATAAACTTATCTTTAATGGATTACCCCAAATCATACATGCTCTACACCATGAATGGGTGGAAGAAGAGTCATAGAATGTTCCTATACCCAGCACTTACATCATCACTAGCTCTAGTTAATGAGGTCTGCTAATGTCTGGCATTGGGATCATAGAGGGATACTTAGCAAAGTGTATAGCTATGATAAGTTTTATGTAATAACATGCCCTATGAAGTCCAATTTAATAGGATATAGTCAATATCCACAGGGTCATAAGGTTGATAGTCAAAATTTCAACATGAACAAAATAAAATCCAGCCACTGCTGCTAAGAGCAGGCGGCATTTTGAACCTGTTGACATTTTGTGTTGACCTTAGTTTGTTTATAAAGGTTGATATGACAGTCATAAGTGGGTACTCCATTACAAGTGCTACTATTCTGGACAAGAACAAAAAATACCCAACCAAAAAATGGGCTATTATCACAATTTTACCCTGATAGTCATTATCGAGATATGCAATTACAGCCTGTTTATCGGCCAAAAAATTACCAGTTTTTGGGCAGTTACACATGGGATCCTGGACCCATGTGTTATCATGGTTCTGAGGGCTAGTTATTGTGGATTATGCATAATCCCTAATAAATGTCAGGTATCTGGGTTGATTGTATAGTCCCCAGCTAATCCACTAGCTGTGGTAAAATTACCAAAGTTAATTGGATACTGCCTGAGGCCTGGCTTTCCACTGGCGAAATGTGATGCAAGTGAAATCACCCTTGAAATAAACAGGTCTACTGTCTCAAGAAGTAGAGGACAGATAGAACACTTGACAGAATTAAAGATAAACATAACATATGTAATATACGTCTCTATTATACAAATCACAGTATAACAATAATTTTTGCTGGTGTAAGTATGTTATTTGTTTCTTGTATGAATAAAAAAAAAAAAATTCTGTACTATTAATACAGCCAAGTTAAAGGTAACAAAACGCAGAGGTTATTAATGTGTGTGTGATGGACTATTTTAGCTACAATTAAGGCCAGACAATATGAGTGAGTGAGTGAGTGCAGCAGTTTTCCAACCAGAAAAGCACTACATCCTGTGACTTAACGATTACATCACCAAGGCTTAATCATCTTACTCCATTTGTTACTATGTTGTGCCGTCTGACAGACACTGTCTTTGTGCTGATGAAACTGGAACATTCTGAAATACCCATGTGTCTAAAATACTTACTCCTGAACATTTAAAAATACAGAACCCACAATCAGCATTATTTTGGAATCCTAAAGGGCCCTACACACTGGCCGATTCGCCTCCGAGCTGCCCGATGGCGGATTCGGCCGAGGAGCGACTTGACGGCGGGGGGGCAGTGAAGTTTCTTCACTCCCCCCCCCGTCACGCGGCTCCATTGAAGTGCAGGCAAATATGGACGATCTCGTCTATATTGGCCTGCATGCACAGCCGACGGGGGACCAGCGATGAACGAGCGCGGGGCCGCGCATCGTTCATCGCTGGAGCCTCCACACTGAAAGATATGAACGAGTTCTCTTCATTTATGAACGAGATCGTTCATATCTTTCAAACAAATCGGCCAGTGTGTAGGGCCTTGTCAAAGTCGAAAAATATCATGATTCACTATTGCCTTGTACTAACCCCAATGCACGTGCCCGCTGCTCGTGCACCGACTCCCCCGTGCGTACGCATCCCCTCAGGTTGCGTAAGGGACGCTCCGACGTCTCCTGCGCACGGAGATGTGTATTTACGGCAGTGTTTGTGTGCGACTAGCGAGCGACTCGATCGCTACATATTTAACCAATATAATGTGTTTTATAGGTAATAGTCCCCTTAATAATATCTGTAAGTATGTTTAGTGTAACTAGTTCGTGGACAAAGGAATTCCTCTTTGCATGATATGAAGGGTTAGACAAAGGTTGACCGATGATGTCTAGTATCCAACGGAAGAGTGTTTTATTAGAAATATTCCGGTGTTGGTTAGGAAGAGATCGTTCGCTGCTGCGTGTAGTTATGCACAAAAGTATATTTGGAACATTAAATGTATTTGCAGTTCATTATCCATGCGGCGGGAATCTTGTGGATACCTCCCACCTGAGCAGTTTGAAAAAGTCGCAGCCCACCTGTTCGAATCCACCTATGACCTTTTGTTATAATGCAAAGACAGGTTCCTGTGTCCAATGAACAATGAGATTGTAGGGACCATTGTATTGTTACTGTATGTTGTGTATATAAGGCAGCCAGCCTGGGCCAGCTCACTCACTTCTCTCTACAAGGTTTTCTCTGTGATGACTGAGAGCTGGTTTCCAGGACTGCGCTTGCGATCATTCCCACGTGTGTAAGTTTCTCTGTGACCATTTTGGTCTCCTTCTGTGTTAGCCATTTACTCTTTCTCTCTGTTATTATTTGCGATTGTGCCGCTATTGTATATTTATGTCTAGTTACTCTGTTTAGGTATTAATGTTAGTTTTGTAGTGTATAAGCTGTACTGTTTTCTTTTTGCATTGAACGTATCTCTCATAAAGGTGTTGGAACCTCACTAGGTATTGTGTGTTTACCATTATATTGCAAAGGGTATTCTGAGTGTCTCAATCGCTCACACAGCTTTTATATTATCAAGGTCTATAAGCATTATATCATTACAGTACTAAGGTTTACAGTATAAGCGTATCCTTTCAGTGTGTTGCTAACAAGGTTTAATGTGTCATTTTGAGAGTGTCTGCGCCGCTCGTGTTCTTCTCGTGGGCACAGCGTCCGCTACGCTAACAGCGTAGCATTACGGTAGTCGGCCACCTATAGCGTGCTCGATACCAAGCGTAAACCCACGAGCGTACGTGTCGCTTGTGCATCGCGCTCGCGGTCTAACGTCTGCTACGCTAAGAGCATACCATTATGGCACTGCGTACGCCAATTGCGTACTGAGTCTCTTACAAATATATAGTGAATGTTTAAAGGTAAAGAATAGGCTTTATCAGCCTATAAGAAAACTCCTCATAATTGAAGCACCAGGACTACAATTAGCAGATTTTTGCATTCACTCAACAAGAGGCAAAGAATATGGAGGGTGCGAGAATCAGAAAGTGAGAACTTTTGTTAGAGCTCTGTGTTTTTTTTAGAGTGCAAATCATTTACATGTCAAAATTAATCAGCTTATGCCATGTAAATAACTGCAAGGAAAAAAAAAAAAAGAGATTTATTTTTTAAATTTATATTACACACACGTATACATACATACATATCCAACAGGAGAACTCACACATTCTGATTCTCACATCCTATTAGATTCCCTTTGGGTATTTCACTTTTAAAGCTCACTGTGACCCAAGGAATGCTTCTTGCATATCCCCTACAATGTGAAGTTAAACTGTTTTTTTTTTTTTTTTTTTATCCCTATGGTCACTACAGATGTAGATTTATGTTTTTGCTGGTGGGTGCAGGGTGCTCAAGCCTGTTGAATGCCCCACCCCCACGAAAAGCATTCTGCAGTAGCTTTCATGACTTGCTGCTAAGTGTGGTCCCCGTCACCCCCATTCCATGGCCCTCACACTACCCTGCACTCCCCTCCTTCCCACATTGCTCCTTATCACCCCCTCCCCCAGCTGCCTTGTCACTACTCCTCCTGAGCCTTTGGCCTCGATCCAGGCAGGTCTGTCTCATACTCCCTGTCCTCACTGATGGGAAGTCAGCCATGACATGCGCCGGAGACACTCCGCCTGCTCACCTGCCGGCCCCAGGACACTCACCATCCAGCAAGCTGTGTGTTCCGCTCTCCGCACCTGCCTCCTTGCTGCTGCCCAAGCGTCCTCGCACAGCCCATCCCCAGTTGTTGAGTAGATGTGACTGGCCTGGCCCCTCCCAGTCAGCTTGGGTTCTGCTGCACTGCATCCCTGCCACCCTCCCAACAGTATAACTGCTCCTGTTATCTGTGCCACGGGCGCAGAGAGGAGGCAGCACTACAGTCCACTGTGCTAGCTCTGACAGGCGCTGGCAGACCCTTGACACCTGATGGACGCTAAGCGGCAGGCGTGGCGTGTGTGAGAGGGTGCTGTGCTCACGCCTATGGGTGCTCAGGCCCAGGAACACCCACGGAATCGGCATCTATGGATCACTTTATATTGCAAGCAGCAAGTTGTAGGCAAATTAGTCCAGAACACTGCTCCACTCTAGAATATTCAGATGTAAAGCCTATTGTCATACATCATGCCAACATTCTAGTGCAAAGACCAGTGAAACCGGTAAGATCTTATAATTCATTGCCTACCATTTTCTGCCAGCTCGTCTTTTCCAATAGCCAATGTAATATTTACCTTGCTCCAGGAAAGATGGTCAGGCACAGAGTCTATGGACAGAGCGATCATGCGAACGTTTCGTTTCTTAAATTCTGGTGCTAGTTTTACTGCCCGTCCCAGCTCTGTGGTGCACACTGGCGTATAATCCCTCGGGTGTGAGAAAAGGATACCCCATCTGAAACAAAAAGTATAAGCAACATGTTAGGGGTAATCTGCACCCGAGACAGGTCCTACATGTCAACAAGTGATCAGTGTTTGGTCTTATGGGGAAGAGTGTTCACAATTGCAGGGTTTTTCCCTTCCTCACCAGGCCACAACTTATAAAATGCCAACATGCCCGAGCACTGCAGCTGCTATACACTGTAACCGAGCACTGCATCGAAAGCCAGGAATTTCTATGTTGAGAGTTCAGAGTGCGGCAATACTGAGCAGGAGACTATGGGGGTGATTCAGACCTGATCATAGATCAGCTTCCCTGACATGCGGGGGGATGCTCAGCACAAGGCTAGTCCG
Organism: Pseudophryne corroboree; assembly: GCF_028390025.1. Lineage (NCBI taxonomy): Eukaryota > Metazoa > Chordata > Amphibia > Anura > Myobatrachidae > Pseudophryne > Pseudophryne corroboree. The sequence goes on from NC_086452.1 coordinate 179,010,182, forward strand.
CCCGCATGTCAGGCCCTGCCCCGCTGCACAAGTACAAACGCATCACACAGCGGCGATGCTTTTGTACTGGTAGAGTAGCTTCCCACCAGCGCTGGCAGGGAGCTACTCGTCGCTGCTTGGCCTGCGTTGCACAGACGGTGCTCCATAACCGGCAGCCAAATGCCGCTGGCCCGCCCTCTCAGTCGGGGACAGGCGATCGCAGGGCTAAGACAGCCGACACATGCGCAGTTCAGATCTGATCAGGTCTGAATTAGCCCCTATATTTGCCCCCATTACAATTTATAGTGTGCACAGCTTGGCAAGGCATGCGTGTGCCATTCTGCAAGGGTCGCTTATTTTTGTACATTAGTTTTGTTGTTGAAAGTTCTCATTTCTGCAGAGGCACAAAGTACACTTTTGTATGCAGTACCCACACAAATACAAATATTGTTCTGAAAAAAAAAACCAAAAAACTTTTTGGTTCTTGTTTTGCCAATAATCTTTCTTGTAATGCATGGTTATATTCCATCCGCTGGTATGTCACCAGGTGTCAGAATTCCGGAGCCTTTATCCTGACAGCCGGGATCATTACTGCATACCTTTAATCCCAATCAGTCAACATCAATGGGCTCCATAGACATCATAAATAAACATGATATTTGTGGCAAGGTGTTCGGAACAGGCGGCACCCAGATATCAATGAGAGGGAGAAGACCCATTTAGCAGATTCTAGGAATAATAAAATAAAGTCCCGCCTCTGCCTTTATGAGGGGGGGGGGGGGGGTTGCTGAGAAAACACCAAATAGGACAAATGTGCCTCTTGAAAAAAGGAGATTTTTTTTTTTAAATGTTTTCTTTTATCAGACACTCAACCCTGGTGCAAGATGCCAGCTGACGGTGATGTCAGCAAGTGGCCATGTGTAATTTGCCTTCTGTCCCTGAAGCTGCGTACACACGGTGTGATATTTCTTTCGATTTCTACCATATAGTCAAAATCGTAAGGATAGTGCATATAGTCCTTGCAATGCTAATGCGCAGTCCCGCAGGATCGTCATCGCAAGGAGAAAAAAATAATAATAGGATTTTAATTACCTACTGGTATATCTTTTTCTCATAGTCCGTAGAGGATGCTGGGGTCCACATCAGTAGCGTTCCCTCTAGGCAGGGGGCCAGAGTTTAGGGGCACACTGGCGTGCGCGGTGAAATGGGGGCATGGCCATGCCCCTGTCATTTTAGTGGGCGGTGCAGCCCACAGACGCTGCTATAGAGGGCGTCTGTGGCCGTCAACGTCAGCTCTCCCAATGCGTGAATGGATGCCGCTCGCATGCGCACGGCATCTTTACACGCGAAAGGGGGCAGGAAGTGGGCGGCTGTTTTACATTAGTACCATGGGGTATAAACGGGTCCACCAGAGCCATTGGCACTTTAAGAGTTGAGAGTGTGGGCTGGCTCCTCCCTTATGCTCCTCCTACCAGACTCAGTCTAGAAACTGTGCCCGAGGAGACGGACATCTTCGAGAGAAGGATTATACACAGATAGTGGCGCGATTAATACCAGCTCACACATCAAGCTAACAAGCTTGAAAAACTTCGGCAACAGCTAAAACATTACTTGCCTAGTAATAATGCAGTACATAACAACAAAGTTGTAGTGAATTAGATAACAACGGCAGGAAAACGAAGCGCTGGGTGGGCACCCAGCATCCTCTACGGACTACGAGAAAAGGATTTACTGGTAGGTAATTAAAATCCTATTTTCTCTTACGTCCTAGAGGATGCTGGGGTCCACATTAGTACCATGGGGATGTACCAAAACTCCCAGAATGGGAGGGAGAGCGCGGGGGCTCCTGTAAAACTGTTTGGCCTCTGATGATCTGAAGTTCAGTCAAAGTATCAAACTTGCAGAACTTTGCAAACGTGTTCTACCCAGACCAAGTTGCTGCTTGTAATGCCGAGACACCCGGGCAGCTGCCCAGGAAGACCCCACCTTACGAGTAGAGTGGGCCTTAACAGACTTAGGACACGGCAATCCCGCCGTAGTATACGCATGCTGGATAGTGAACCTGATCTAGCGAGAAATAGTCTGCTTAGAAGCAGGACACACAATTTTCTTGCGATCATAGAGTCCGATTTTCTGTGACGTGCCGTCCTCTTCACATAGACCTTCAGAGCCCTTACCACATCTAAGGACATAGATGAAAATGAGGAGTCAGTAGCCACTGGCACCACAATAGGTTGGTTGATATGAAATGCCGACAACCTTCGGAAGAAACTGCCGACGTGTCCGGAGCTCGGCTCTATCTTCATGGAAGATCAAGTAAGGGCTCTTACAAGACAAAGCCTACAACTCTGACACACGTCTAGCAGAAGCTAAGTCCAACAAAGTGACAGCCTTCCACGTAAGACACTTGACCTCTGCCACTTGCAGAGGCTCAAACCAGTCAGACTGGAGAAACTTCAACTCCACATTAAGATCTCATGGCGCCATAGACGTACAAAGGGAGGCTGGATGTGCAGAACTCCCTTCAAAAGGGTCTGAACCTCAGGGAGGGCAGCCAATTGTTTCTGGAAGAAAATGGATAGGGCCGAAATCTGAACCTTCACAGATCTCAACCTCAGGCCCATATCCACTCCTGCCTGCAGGAAGAGGAGAAACCATTCCAGTTGAAACTCCACCGTAGGAAACCTCTTGGACTCGCACCAAGACACATTTTTTCCCAAATACGATGGTAATGTTTAGATGTTACTCCTTTCCTAGCCTGTATCAGGGTAGAAATAACTTTGTTCAGAATGCCCTTCCGAGCTAGCATCAGGCGTTCAACCTCCATGCCATCAAACATAGCCATGGTAAGTCCTGATAGGCGAACGGCCCCTGCTGCAGCAGGTCCTCTCGAAGAGTAAGGGGCCTCTGCTTTTCTTGTAGTAGATCCAGAAGGTCCACGTACCAAGCCCTTCTCGGCCAGTCTGGAGCAATGAGGATCGCTTGAACCCTTGTTCTCCTTATGAGCTTTACGATTTTGAAACACCAGCCTGTACCCCTGGGACACAATATCTTGCACCCAGGGATCCCGGCCGGATGACCCAGACGTGACTGAACTGCCCGAGTCTCGCTCCCACCAGCCCCATCTCTGGGACCAGCAGTCCACCGTCATGCGGTGGACTTTGGTGTACCTGAAATAGGTTTCTGTTCTTGGGAACCTGCCGTAGCGGGTCTCTTGGACTTAGGCCTACCTCCCCGAAATAAGGTGTTGGACAGCCTGGCCTTTCTGGGCTTCGTAGTCCAAAAGGGCTGTGATGTAGGTGAAGAAGACTGTTTCTTTGGAGCAGGAGCAGCTGAGTGAAGAAAGGGAGAGACTTTCCCGATGTAGCCGTGGAAATCCACGCATCTAGCGCTTCCCCAAAGAGAGCCTGACCTGTATACAGTAGGGACTCCATACTTTTCCTGGATTCCGTGTCAGCAGACCACTGACGTAGCCACAGTCCTCGCTGAGACTGACATGGAAGAAATTCCTGCAGCCATGGAACCCAGATCTTTCATGGATTCCACCAAAAATCCCACTGAATCCTGAATGTTGTGCAAAAAGAAGCCAACATCATCCTTACCCATATTATCCAAGTCTTCAAGGAAGGTGCCAGACCACTTTACTATAGCTATGGCAATCCAAGCACTGGCAATAGTGGGACGCAGTATAACCCCTGAAGCCGTGTACGTGGATTTGAGCGTATTATCAATCTTACGATCATCCGGCTCTTTCAAGGTGGTAGATCCCTGGAACAGGCAACACCACCTTTTTTGAAAGTCTGGACGCGTCAACAATAGGCGAGTTTTCCCATTTTTTCTATCCTCAACAGGGAAAGAAAATGCCAGCAGAACCCTCTTAGGGATCTGGAATTTTTTCTCAGGTTTTTCCCAAGCCTTTTCAAAAACAGCATTTAATTATTTTGACGCAGGGAAGGTTAGCGAGGCTTTCTTATTCTCAGTGAAGTAAGCCTCCTCAACCTGCTCAGGTGGTGTATCATTAATATTCAACACATCCCTAATAGCCTCTATCATCAACTGCACCCCTTTAGCAAGAGATGCTGTCCCCTGTACCCCATCATCAACGTCAGAATCTGTATCAGTGTCATCCTGCATAATTTGTGCTAAAGGACGCTTATGGGAGTACACAGCGGGTATCAGAAGTGGGCCAGACTGCCATATTCTGCAGCACCTGGGTAGCAGATTCATTTTGTGCAACCCTCTGAAATCATATTTTTGATAGAGGATAACCATTCTGGCTCCCATGCTGGAATCTGTGCTAAGTCAGTGCAATCCTGATTACATGGAATGGGATCATCTTGAGAAAACAAATCCTCTGCAGCATATGACACAGAGTCCCTGGACATTGCTATTGGAGACTACAAACACTCCACGCACACACGGGATACAGACAGAGTTTCTCCCCAAGAATGGCAAGAGAGACACAGAGATTGGAGCCAACCCACACACAGCGCTTTTATACATATAAGGGAGACTCCTTATGAGCACTCACTGTGTACCTTAATAGGTTACACCGCCGTTTTGCAGCCTTCCATCCCCCCCCCCCCCCCCCTTCTACAACCCCCTGGTACCGTGAGATAGCTGGAGATTGCTGTGGCGGGACTTGCTTCTTTCCTGGACAGCGCTGTGCAGGCAGGAAAATGGCGCTGAACGCTGCTGGGTCCACTCTGAGGAGACGCTCCGCCCCCAAAATGGTGCTGTCTTCCCGCTCTTCATAGGATTATACTGGCCTGAGGATTGATGCTGGCTGAGATCCGGGGACCCCGACAGGCTGAGTGACCAGTGTAGGGTGCAGGCGCTGGCTCAGTGCGCCCCACAATGTACTGCTGAGCCTCCCGGAGCGCAGTTAATACTGCGCTCCTACCCTGATGCCACCATCTTCACACCGGCCCCCCGCTCTGCAAGGGGGTGGACCAGTCTATACCCCATGGTACTAATGGGGACCCCAGCATCCTCTAGGACGTAAGAGAAATAGACACTGCAGGCAGCCCAACATAAATTATATCGGCGGGGCCAGCAACACTGAATAGTCAATGGCGGGCTGTACGGCGCATCGTGCCGTGTGTACACAGCCTAAGACTCTCCCAGTTATGCAAAAATCTAAGCAACATCAGGCTAAAAGAAAGCAACATATTTGTGGATGGCTTCATGATTAGACCGGAAAGGGAAAGGGAAAGGAGGCCTATTGTTTCAGATTTATCAAGAAGGAAAAAGGAAGGTTTTAGCCTGCATCTGTTGACTGGGAATAAACTACAAACAAAGTTTAATCACCACTAAGGGGAACATTCCCTTATTGGAATACAATATACATCAGTGGACTTTGGAGGTTATTTAGACCTGATCGCTGCTGTGCGTTTTCGCACAGTGGGCGATCAGGTCTGAACTGCACAGCGCCGGGATGGTGTGAAATAGGCGATCGCACCGGCAAACGCACTGAGTGACAGGAAGAGGGCGTTCATGGGTGGCAACTGACCGTTTCTAGGGAATGTCTGGAAAAACGCAGGAGGGCCCCACCGTTTTGTGGGAGCATTCCAGACGTCAGTTCTGGTCCCGATCATTGCAGTGGGCTGTGCAGAGACTGCATAAACTGTTTGTGCAGCTCACCAGCACAAGCGGTCGCACACCTACACACATCTAATAAACTCCCCTATAGGCGGCAACTACCTGTTCGCAGGGATGCAAAAAAAAAAAAGATGCACCCTAGCGATCAGGTCTGAATTACCCCCTTTGATAAGGGGGTAATTATTCCCATTTTACCTGTTGTTGGTGTGAAGTGCATTATCCGTGATTTATTTCACTTCTGTGCATATCAAGTTCACGCAAGACGTGTCATCAAGGAAGGCACTTGCATACATGTGTTTTGGATGAACACTTCTTTAAGCAATTTTAGCTACATTCCTTGATTTTATTGCGCATCTTTCAAAGTACTATTTGCTATACAATAAACATAGGGGGTCATTCCGAGTTGTTCGCTCGTTGCCGATTTTCGTTATTTTGCGATTTACCGCTTACTGCGCATGCGAAATGTCCACAGTGCGACTGCGCCAAGTAAATTTGCTATGCAGTTAGGTAATTTACTCACGGCATTACGAGGTTTTTCCTTCGTTCTGGTGATCGTAATGCGATTGACAGGAAGTGGGTGTTTCTGGGCGGAAACTGGCCGTTTTATGGGTGTGTGCGAAAAAACGCTAGTTTCTGGGAAAAACGCGGGAGTGGCCGGAGAAACGGGGGAGTGTCTGGGCGAACGCTGGGTGTGTTTGTGACGTCAAACCAGGAACGACAAGCACTGAACTGATCGCAATGGCAGAGTAAGTCTGGAGCTACTCAGAAACTGCTAAGATTGCGAATCCGTCGGTCACAATTTTAAGAAGCTAAGATTCACTCCCAGTAGGCGGCGGCTTAGCGTGCGCAATGCTGCTAAAAACAGCTTGCGGGCGAACAACTCGGAATGAGGGCCATAGCTCCGTCCAGAAGCAGTTATTCAATGCGAATAAAGAACACTACAAGACAGCAAATTTATTATATGTATAATAATTACACTATATAGGCACACAATCTTAACAACTCAGTGTGAGCAAGGCTACATTCGCACAATGCATGTCTACAGAAGCGGGTGCATACACACATGCTCTCGCACATCCACAGGCAAACTATTTGCAGCAAACAAATCTTTTGCTTTGAATAGCCTCACAGATGAGCCAGAACTCATCTCGAAGTCAACATCATCAATACTAAACTTGCCTCTTCTGGCATTTTGACATGTGCATTTAAAACAGAATTAAAAGCATTTTGCCTTTAGTAAATCAAAAAAAGGTTTCCAAACCACACCGAAATTGCAAAATAACATTCTGTTTCACAAAAACATAGGTAAGTAAATTTGCCTAGATATTTGACTGGGTCGGATAACAAGGGCTGTGGCACATACAAAGGGCTGCGGGCCAAATCAAGTACCTCTCCCTCATTACACAGACTGGATTACATTTTTACATTCCATACCCATGCTAGTCTCATGGGCTCCAGATAACTTAGACCAAACCTTTAACAATAAGGGAGTTTAGAGTTTAATTTTTATTTTAACCTTCTCATCTTGCACAACTAAATGCCAATGGAACATTTCCACTTATCACACAAGAAGCCATATTCAGGTCCAGTACTGGTGATAGGGCGAAGTACCAATGTTTGAGTCCAGCGTCATACTGCACCCTGGATGGGTCCTGTATCGTTGGGATGCATTATGGCTGCAGACGCATATGCTACAGTGCATAGATGAACATTTCTCAGTAGTAAAGCCGTCAATATAACAAGCCGGTCAGTTACTTGTCCAAGTCACAAACAGATTTCAGTACAATGGTGGAGATGTATCGAAGCCTATAAAGACCAGCGAAGCAACCAATCAACCTCTTAAGGTGCATATACAGTGAGATTTTGACTATGTGCCAATTCTGACTTTGCTATTTTCCTTGAACTTCCCGAAGCCCAGACCCACCGATACGGACTATCTTTACTTGAGATTTTGACTATACTATGTACTAGATTGTGCAGGCAAGGCAATTTTGACTATATAGTGTACAGTTTATCTTTTCTTGCAATACCAGCCCCACGGGAGTGCGCACTTCAGTATCGCAAGCTGTGTACATGCAGTGCGATTTGCACTAACTTTCCTTACGATTTTGGCGATATAGTCAAAATCGTACGGTTACATCGCACAGTGTGTATGCATATTGGCCCTCATTCAGAGTTGATCGCTCGCTAGCTGCTTTTAGCAGCAGTGCAAACGCTAGGCCGCCGCCCTCTGGGAGTGTATCTTAGCAGAAGTGCTAATGAAAGGATCGCAGAACTGCTCCAAAAAAAGATTGTGCAGTTTCTGAGTAGCTCCAGACTTACTCCTAGCTAGCGCCACTTCAGACTGTTTGGTTCCTGTTTTGACGTCACAAACACGCCCTCCGTTCGGCCAGCCACGCCTCGGTTTTCCCAGCACGCCAGTTTTTATCTGGCACGCCTGTGTTTTTACACACACTCCCCAAAAACGGTAAGTTACCACCCAGAAACACCCACTTCCTGTCAATCACTCTGCGGCCAGCAGTGCGACTGAAAAGCATCGCTAGACCTTGTGTGAAACTGCATCGGCCATTGTGAAAGTACGTCATGCGTGCGCACTGCACCCCATACGCATGTGCAGAAGTGTCGCTTTTTTTACCTAATCTCCGGGCTGCGATCGAAAGCAGCTAGCGATCAACTCGGAATGAGGGCCATTAACATTTATCAAGTACATTCTATAAAATGATTTATTTCTCCACTTTTTAGACTCTCCACCAATGTATTCAGCGGTACCCGGACTCCAGGTCGACAACAAAAAGGTTGACACACCTTAGGTCGACACCAATTGGTCGAAACACCTTATGCCGACATTGACAAAAGGTCGACATGGACAAAAGGTTGACAGGAACAAGGTCGGCATGGAAAAAGGTCGACATGAGTTTTTCACAATTTTTTTCTTTTTTGGAACCTTTTCATACTTAACGATCCACATGGACTACGATTGGAACGGTAATCTGTGCCGAGCGAAGGCACCATGCCCGAAGCATGGTGAGCGAGCGAGCCATGCGAGGGGACGCGGTGCACTAATTGGGGTTCTCGGTCACTCTACGAAGAAAACTACACAAAAAAAACAACCTCATGTCGACTTTTTCCCACGTCGATCTTGTTCCTGTCGACCTTTTGTCCATGTTGACCTTTTGTACACGTCGACCTAAGGTGTGTCGACCAATTGGCGTCTACCTAAGGTGTGTCGACCTTTTTGTTGTCGACCTGGAGTCCCAGACCCATATCCAGCATTCCTGGCTCTTTAGCTTATGCCATTTTGAGTCCTATTGGAGAAAGCGCTATATAAAATGATCATCTTAGTTAGTATTTCTTAAGTTAAACATAAATGCAGAATAGTTACCAATGTTCTGGCGACCTACCTTTCCCCTTTCTGTATGCAGCAGGCTGTGACTGTATTGTGTGATAAATAATCCAGATCAGCAGGAGATAAGAACCAGAATTTAGTTGATACACCTTAGCAAGCCTTGTTGTTTCATGCAGGTACAGATTACATACTGCCAGCAGGAGCTACTGTAGGTGAAACAGGGTCGCTACAGTCAGGCATGGCTAACTCGGATAGATCACCAGACCACAGGTAATGCTCTCCATTTATAGTTCGTTAGAAGAGGAAACTGAATATATATGGGAGACCGGCAGACGGGATGCCGGCTGTCACTATACCGAATCCCAGCTGAGAGGTGGTGGTGTATACCCACCATCCGAGTGGAAATTCGGGGCTGCGGTCGGTATTCCGACTGACAGCATTTCACTGGCTGTCGGGATTACGGATTCTGTGAATTGAATGCCGGATCCCAACAGCCGCTTTATTAGCTGCATCCCATGGGAACACACGGGACTTTTTTTGGACTGTAGTATGGTACCACTAGAGCTGCAGTCATGACTGTCTGGAAAACGTGCATTGCTTAGTACTGTGCACACTGAGTTTCCCAAAAGCCTGACAGACCATGGACACAAACAGCAGCATTCATGTCCCACCAAGTGGAAATTGGCAGTGTACTTTACACATCAATTAGCTATTGGGCCAGCCATTTACACAACATGACAGGCATATTCTGTAAAGCACTGCTGAATGTGTGCGCTATATAAATAACAGACAATATAGTACGCACACCAGCCACATGGTGCTCTCCCTAAACTGGACTCACTTTCTGGTGGTCCTCAACTGCTCAGCTGCTAAAGCACAGATATTTTGTTGTAGCACACCTGTAATCTCTGCTCACATGGAGCAAGATGCACCGAGCCTTGGAAGGTGGATAAAGTGGAGAGAGATAAAGTACCAACCAATCAGCTCCTGGCTGTCATTTTTCAAACACAGCCTGTAAAGTGGCAGTAAAGAGCTGGTACTTATAACTCTCCAAGGCTTAGTACATCTTGCCCATAAACTCATAATATTAACTTTTGAAATTACCATAACACACGGCATACCTACAGTATGTGGCAATACTGGCAAGTCACAGAAGGCACTATACAAATGTAATACTTCGGTCACCAGTTATCAGAGAACAATTGTGTTATGTAAAAGTTAAACAATGTAAACAATACTATTCATCCAACTGAAATGAATTGTAAACACTTGCCTGTATACAGAGCATTCAGCAAAGGAGTGTTGCTGTAAGCTCGAATCAGTATTTTCTGACACATTCTCAAAAATCATTATGTTTAAAATGAATAATTCTGCCTTGGCTCCAATTATCCCTTATGCTGCATTTAGATCGCAAATGCCGGATCCTACCCGGTAAGAGAAACGTGTCCTTACCGGGTGGGATCCGGCATTTGCGCTCCGTTGCAGGCTTTCTGACCTGGCAATATACCGGGTCGGTTGCCATAACAACGGAGCGCGCAGCAGCAGGGGCGGGGGTGGAGGCGGCGTCGGGAGATGAGCTCATCTCCTGCGCCGCCTCTCCCTATCTTCTGAATGGGAACCGTGTCGCATCGACACGGCTCCCATTCACACCGCACCTGACCCGGTAATCAACCCGGGTAAAACACTTCTTTTTTACCGGGTTGATTTACCGGGTCAGGCGACCCGCTAAATCGCCCAGTGTGCTTTCACATCGCGCACTGACCCGGGTCGACACGGCAATATGCCGTGTCGATACCGGGTTATTTGTGCGATGTGAAAGGGGTATTAGTAAGCGGAGCACAGTACACAGAGGAGGACAGGGCTAGTACTGGGCAAGACAAATCAGGAAGTAGTTAGCTAGTTAGTAACACTGGGACTTGGCTGGGAGGTGGCAGGTCAGCTACAAGCGAGTGATTTACAGAAATTATATAATATTATATATATATATATATATTTATATTTTTATTATTATTATCTATTTATTTTATTAGTAGGTGCTTGATGCTAGATTTAATGTTAGTAGATCGGTAACTACCTTGCGTATCGCCTACTGCTGTATACATATACAAATACCACCAGCATGCTTTGATAGACAAGGGCTGACATTACATGCTGTGCTGAAGACTGCAGAGCAGCTAGGCAATTGCCTATGTGCGCTTAAATATATATGGAACGCGGAAAGTACAGCACATTATATCTCGCAGCACAGACGCGCAGGGAGCCGCAATAGGTCTCGTCCTTGGTGCGACTGTCGTGAATGACGTGCAGCATAGTGATTATATGGATCATAGTAATCTATAAGGACTCACTCGTTTCCCAGGAACTCATGGAATTTGATCCTACCGATCGTGGTGTCTGCCTCGAAGTCCGGGAAGCAGTCCCCCAGCAATAGCCCAGGCATGCCTGCTGTCAGATGGAACACACCACGGATAAGCAGAGTAGACTACTCTGCTCTGCTACAAAGCTGACATGTCCCGCTGCTTAATAAGTTACTCCAGTAGGCGTGGCTGACAGGAAAGGGGAGGAGTCTCAGTGGTGCCTCTGAGAAGGATGGAGTTATGCAGATTAGTATGAGTGAGGAGGATATAGCTGGAAACGGAGAGATCATGGCTCCCCCTACAGGTAGCTGCTGCTGCTGCTCTCATTCAGTGATTTCAGTGATTTCCTTTTACTATTTGTTGAAGTTTTACTGTTTGTTGAAGTAACAGATCTTGAGCGTCACTAATGTGACTGAGAACGCAAGCTGCTGGATGCCAAATATTCCTGATGATGGGGAAGTCATGTGCTGAAGGGAAATACGCTGTCAGAGTAACCATGCACTTACCTAATCATCCTATCATGGGTAGATCAAAATTTGCATTGTTAGTTGTGACCGAAATAACCTTAATTTCTCTTACGTACTATAGGATGCTGGGGTCAACATTAGTACCATGGGGTATAGATGGGTCCACCAGGAGCCATTGGCACTTTAAGAGTTTGAGAGTGTGGGCTGGCGCCTCCCGCTATGCCCCTCCTACCAGACTCAGTTTTGAAAATGTGCTCGGAGGAGCCCGTAACAGCTAGGTGATTTCTACAGAGCTTCTTTAGTAAAGTTTTTTTTTTAGAGTTTATTATTTTACAGGGAGGCTGCTGGCAACAGCGTCACTGCTTCGTGGGACTAAGGGGGGGAGTAGTGTCCACCCTGTGGGGACTGAGCCACTCTCTCCTCTGACAGGACACTGAGCTCCTGAGGGGATAGATCGTTCCCCGCCACAGGGGATCGCTCACCCCAGCAGCATGCCGCCACCCCCTTACAGAGCTGAAGATCAGTGGCGAGTGAGTCACCGACCCCCCTAACAAGCGGGGGGCCAGTGTAAAGATGGTGGGAACAGGGTAGGAGCGCAGTACTAACTGCGCTCCGGAGGCTCAGCGGTAGTTAGTGCGGCGCTGTGAGGGGTGCACTGAGCCAGTGCCTGATCCCTGCCTGCACTGGTCAGCAAGCCTATGGGGGTCCATGGATCTCAGCCAGCATTTTACCTCAGGCCAGTATAATCCTTGAGAAGAGCGGGAAGACAGCGCCATTTTGGGGGCAGAGCTTCTCGGAGCGGACCCAGCAGCATTCAGCGCCATTTTCCTGCCTGCACAGCGCTGTCCAGGAAGAGCAAGTCCCTCCACAGCAACTCCAGCTATCTGTCACAGTACCAGGGGGTTGTAGAAGTGGGGGGAGGGCTGCATTAAGACTGTGTAAGCTATTAAGGTGCACAGTTAGCGCTAGTAGGGGTTTCCCTTTACATTAAAAGCGCTGTGTGTGGGTTGGCTCCAATCTTTGTGTCTCTCTTCCCATTCTTGGGGGTGAAACCCTGTCTGTCCTCCCCGGTGTGTGTGTGTGTGTGTGTGTGTGTGTGTGTGTGTGTGTGTGTGTGTGTGTGTGTGTGTGTGTGTGTGTGTGGAGTGTCTGTGGTTTCCATTAAGCAATGTCCAGGGACTCTGTATCATATGCTGCAGAGGATATGTCCTCTCACAATGATCCCATTCCATGTAATCAGGATTGCACTGGTTTAGCACAGATACCAGCAAGGGAGCCTGAGTGGTTATCATCTATCAAATCTATGATTTCTCAGATTTCAAACAGGGTTGCACAAAATGAATCTGCAACTCAGGCTTTACAGAACTCTTTGGCAGTCTGGCCCAGTTCTGGTACCTCAGGGTTCCCCGCCAGAGCTGACCATAGGCATAGGCAAACTAGGGAATTGCCTAGGGCATTTGATATGCCTAGGAGCATCATCAGCTTCTGCTGATTAAAATGATATGCAGCATGCCTATATTCTGTATGTAGCATTTCATATGCAGATACAGCCACAGTCTCACACGGTATATTGGCATGCTGTATATCATTTTAATCAGCAGAAGCTGCTTGTGCATCCTAGCCACATAGCAATGCAAATAAGATGCATTGTCATAAAAAAAGGTGCCCGATGTTAGCATTGATGCAAGATTTGTGAGGACGGGTTCACTACGGCTGGCCGGCGGTCGGGCTCCCGGCGACCAGCATGCCGGCGCCGGGAGCCCGACCGCCGGCTGACCGACAGTGTGGCGAGCGCAAATGAGCCCCTTGCGGGCTCGCTGCGCTCGCCACGCTACGGGCACGGTGGCGCGCTATGCGCGCCACACTATTTTATTCTCCCTCTATGGGGGTCATGGACCCCCACGAGGGAAAATAAGTGTCGGTATGCCGGTGGTCGGGCTCCCGGCGCCGGTATACTGAGCGCCGGGAGCCCGACCGCCGGCATACAGAAGACCACCCGTGAGGACACATCTGTATCCAAGCAGAGGCAAAGGTCACAGTGTTAGTGGAAGTGTGAGTGCTGTGTGCATGTGAGTGGGTTGGTTGTGCAGTAGTGTTCAGAATATGTGTAAGGAGCATTAAAGGTGTCATGTAAAAATGTATTAATAATGTGCAACATATGTGTAAAGGGCCACTATGTGTGTCATTATGTGTATAAGGGCATTAATAATGTGTGTAATATGTGTAACAGGGTACTACTGTATGTGTGTCATTATGTGTATAGGGGCACTAATAATGTGCAGCAAATGTGTAGGGGGCACTATGTGTGTCATAATGTGTATAAGGGCATTAATAATGTGTGGCATATGTGTAAGGGACATTATGTGTAAAAGGGCATTAATAAAGGTTGTCATAATGTGTAAGGTGCATTATGTTTATAAGGACATTAATGTGTCTCATATGTGTAAGGGGCATTACTGTGTGGAATTGTGTATAAATGCATTACTAATGTGTGGCATTATGTGTATAAGGTGCTCTACTATGTGGCGTTGCATATAGAAAGGGCACTACTGTGTCATCTAATGTGAATAAAGAGCAATAAGGTGGGGTGTAATGTGAATAAGGAGCAATTCAGTGTGATGTAATGTGAAGAGTAACGTTTATAAGGTAAAGTGATACTACTGTGGGATGTAATATGAATTATGGACACTATCGCAAGATAAAATGTGAATAAAGTTGCAGTACTGTGTGGCGTAATTGGAATTGGGGTTACTATTGTGTGGCCATGCCCCTTCCCAGCAAGAAGATGCCCCTTTTTGGACTGTGCGTCAAATGTGCGAACTGTTCCTATTTAAAAATAAGAATTTACTTACCGATAATTCTATTTCTCGTAGTCCGTAGTGGATGCTGGGAACTCCGTAAGGACCATGGGGAATAGCGGCTCCGCAGGAGACTGGGCACAAAAGTAAAGCTTTAGGACTACCTGGTGTGCACTGGCTCCTCCCCCCATGACCCTCCTACAAGCCTCAGTTAGGATACTGTGCCCGGACGAGCGTACACAATAAGGAAGGCTTTATGAATCCCGGGTAAGACTCATACCAGCCACACCAATCACACCGTACAACTTGTGATCTGAACCCAGTTAACAGCATGATAACAGAGGAGCCTCTGGATAGATGGCTCACAACAACAATAACCCGATTTAGTTAACAATAACTATGTACAAGTATTGCAGACAATCCGCACTTGGGATGGGCGCCCAGCATCCACTACGGACTACGAGAAATAGAATTATCGGTAAGTAAATTCTTATTTTCTCTGACGTCCTAGTGGATGCTGGGAACTCCGTAAGGACCATGGGGATTATACCAAAGCTCCCAAACGGGCGGGATAGTGCGGATGACTCTGCAGCACCGAATGAGAGAACTCCAGGCAGAGCCGAAACTAGGGGGGGGCTAGGGGGGCAGGCGACCTGGGCGCTGGATTGGAGGGGGCGCCGAGACCCCCTAACATGCTCTCCTTATGCGGCAATGGTATCATTTCAGAGCAGTCTGTGAGTAAACTGAAAATAAACTACAGCTCCCAGCAGCCCTCGGGAGCTGTAGTTTACTTTCAATTTCCTCTCTGCAGTCAGTGGCGGACAATCGGTGCTTCCGCCTCCTCACAGTCCCGCTGCCCGTCACCCACCCGAACGCTTCTCATTTCTCCCCACCCCCGCTGCCCGACTCCCGCCTGAACATATTTCTTTTCAACCACCCGCTGCCCTTCTCCCGCCCGGAAACCTCTAATCTCTCCCCAGCTCCGCTGCCCGTCTCCTGCCTGAAGGCTTCTCCTCCCGCCTGTCTCCTGCAGGGTGCGTGGAGCATACAATAGGTGAGCTTTCTGGCAGAGGGCATTGACTGGCAGTCTGGCTCAGGACAGGTGGGCAAGAAGAGAACATAAAAGTTTCTTAGTGTGTGTGTGTGTGCATATGGCTATGTACGTATGTGTCTGTGTGTGTATGCGCGCGCATGTGTAGCTCTGTATATATGGCTCTGTATATATGGCTCTGTATATATGTGGCTGTGTGTGTGTGCATGTGTGGATTTGTATATGTGGCTGTATGTGTGCATGTGTGGATTTGTATGTGTGTGTGTGTGTGTGTGTGTGTGTGTGTGTGTGTGTGTGTGTTTGTGTGTGTGTGTGCGCACACTTGTGTGTCTTTACATATGTGGCTGTGTGTGCATATGGCTGTGTGTATGTGAAAATTTACATGTGTGACTGTGCATCTGCATATGCCGCTAAATTTAACATGGATCCAGCTTGTTAACCCACACCCACTATATAGTACTGTCCACTATTAAATCCACACTGTGCATTACAACATTTGGGGATATTTATCATATTTATCAAAACTGGCGCACAGGTTTAAGTAGAGTTGCCCTTAACAACAATGGAGAAAATAGTGTAATGTACTGTTTGCCTAATACAGACCTGATCGCTGTTGTGCAGTGGCCGATTACTAAATGACTGCACATGCATATGGATCGTAATGTGGAGACGAGACGCCAAACAGCTAAAAAAAAATCCTGCTCCCTTTTTAATCACTAGGCGAACGCATGCTGATTGACAGAAAGCGGACATTTGGTGGTAGTAACTGGACTTTTTTCCTGAGAGTGTCAGGAATAATGCAGGCGTTCCCAAGCGTTTTCAGGGAGGGTGTATGACGTCAGCTCCGGCATGATCAGCCTGTTTGTATCGCACTGTAGGAGTAAGTCCTGGGCTGCACAGACTGGAAAAATCATTCGATGGTGAGTGAGTTGCGAACGGATTTGCATATGTCCGCTGTGTGGCGAAGTTTTTGCAGAGCCAAGGATGCACCTGCCACCAACAGGAAAGCCGGAGAGCCGGACGGGAGGAGAGAGATCCTGCAGAATGGGAGGTATGTGTGCACCTACCACACACACATGCAGGTCCCCGCTAAAATTGCTAAGGCAATTTTTCATGTCAAAACGTTCTGAAATTTAATACTTTTTATATATATATATATATATATATATATATAAGCAAAAGAAAGAGGCGGCACTCCCAGCGCTTTTCAATGGTGAAAAAAATACTTTATAGTAACACACAACGTTTCCTGATGACGGGGTGAGACCCCCCGAAACGTTGTGTGTTACTATAAAGTATTTTTTTCACCATTGAAAAGCGCTGGGAGTGCCGCCTCTTTCTTTTGCTTACATTGGAGATTCTTCGTCTCATGGAGGGCACCCCAGCCAGTTATCCCAAGGTGTCGCTGTCCCTCTGAGTGCCGGGTTGCACAGTGGTATATATATATATATATATATATATATAGCCAAAAGAAAGAGGCGGCACTCCCAGCGTTTTTTAACAGTGCAAACAATTTATAGTCAAGAACGACGTTTCGGGGGGTCTCACCCCGTCATCAGGATAACATGTGCATATTACATGAACAAACATTTATACTTACATGCTGCCCGTGTCTCACCCGACGCCGGCCGCAGCCCACGGACGCCCGCATCAACTTCCGGATTCAGGGCCCTGACGTCACCGGAACCCGCGAGGTCACGTGAATCTGCGCCAGGCAGTCTGGAGGAAACGAACAGCAAGTGTTTACATGTCACCATAGTAACGAGATACAAACCAGTGAGCATACAAATAAGATGTGAGGTAACAAGCCCCACAATAAAACAGTGTAAAACCACAATCAAATGACAAGACAATTACATAGTGGTGATAATAAAAATTACAAAGCACAAAACGTGGACTATAAAAACAGTAAATCTTAATACTCAATAATAATAAATCCGGAACATAACACACCTGTCTGCGTTATTGGCCTGTACTCTTACCAAATTAAAGTGTAATACCTCATGGTTAACTACTTACACTACATTATGTGTACTGACTCCACCGTCATCCCGACAATGGGATCAGTGAATAGAATGTCTGGCAAACTGGAATATGATGTTCTTGTGCAAATATGCAAGATAAATACCAACTACAGTATAAAATCTGCACATAGTTAAGAGGTATTTAGAATTATTTAGATTATTAAAATTATTTAAATTATTTAAATGAACGCAGACAAACTTAAAGATTCGTTCAGCCCTTTGGGGTTCACGGTATCAAGGGTATAAATCCACCAAGCCTCTAATTGTAATAGCTTCTTTCCCCGGTCGCCTCCTCGCAAAGACTTGGGCACCTGTGCAATCATTCTATATCTTAGTGCCGCTAGACTGTGTCTGGCCTGCGCAAAATGCCTGGCCACAGCTTGATCGCTGGTGCCAGACAACAACGCTGCCCTAATGGCAGTCCTGTGTTGGGCAATCCTTTCCTTGAATTGCCTTTCTGTCTTGCCCACGTAGTGCAATCCACAAGGGCAAGACAGAAGATACACCACGAATTTCGAGGTACAGGATAAGGCTGGCTTAATGAAAAATACCTTCCCAGAGAATGGATGATTAAACCTATCACCTACAATCAATGCACTACATGTCGTGCACCCCGTACATCTGAAACACCCTCCTTTCCTAGATAGAAAATGCTGCTGTTTAGGTGGCCCCATCCCCGTTATATCTGTACGAACCACTCGGTCTTTGATATTGGGACCCCTAGTAAAACTAGGCAGGAGCCGTGAATTATGCAGTGATGGTAATTCTGGCTCTGAGTTGATAATGGGCCAAAGCTGTTTGGCCCTTTTGCATGTGTGTTTACTTTTGCTGGTATAACGATTGACCCAAGGGACTAACTGTGTGGCTGCTGTACTTGGTTCTTTTTGCTTCAATAATGTAAGGCGATCCAATGACAGAGCCCTCATTTTAGCCTGCTTAAGCAATTTCTGTGGATATCCTCGTTCAAGGAATTTAGAGGCCATTTTATCAATTTGAACCTCTCTATCATTGGCATCACTGGAGATCCGACAGGCTCTAATGAATTGGGAAAAAGGCAAACTGTCAATGGTCGCAGCAGGATGAAAACTGTTGTGTTGTAAAAGGGTATTCCGGTCTGTGGGTTTTACAAACAGACTGGTACGTAGACATCCCTCAACAATGCTAATATCTACATCAAGAAACTGTACCCTCTCAGTGCTGATGTTTGCTGTCAACTTAGCTGGACAGGAAGATGCATTGTGAGCTGATATAATCTCCTGTAACAATTCAATGCTGCCTGTCCAGAACAGTAGAATATCATCTATATATCTAAAATACTTAAATACATAGCTTTGAACGGAGGGCACTGAAAAAAACAATTTGCCTTCAACAACATGCATGAATAAATTAGCATACGAGGGGGCCACCCGGCTCCCCATCGCACACCCTGCTTGTTGCAAAAAGAAACTCCCATCATATAAGAAAAAATTATGCCTTAATGTAAACTCTAATAGCTTCATAAAGAAGCCTATTTCTGGTCCCTCATATAATGGGTTGTCACAGATCAATTCATGCACAGCCGCCAGGCCCAAATCGTGAGGAATACAAGTATATAAACTTGTGACATCAATGCTTGCTAATATCATATCTGGTGGTTGTGGGCCAATATCCTCAAATTCTCTTAAAAGTGACGATGTGTCTTTAAGGTGCGTTCTAGTGCCCTGAACCACTGGTTGCAGAAAAAAATCCAAAAAGCTAGCTACAGGTTCACACAGCGACCCCCTGGCTGATATAATCGGTCTACCAGGGGGGCGCTGTGGATCCTTGTGTAGCTTAGGGATAATATAAAAAATTGGAACAACAGGAAATGCTTTACACAAAAATGCCTTAGTGTCAGAATCTATCACACCGTCCTGCAATCCGTTCTGTACAATGCCCAACAACTCTTTCTTAAATCTCTCAGTTGGGTCTGCAGACAATTTGCAGTACGTCTTGGCATCGTCCAACAACCTGAGACATTCCTGTTTGTAAAAACTGAGGTCCATAACAACCACGGCTCCCCCCTTATCCGCTCCCCTAATGATAATGTCTTGACGTTTACTTAAATCATTCAAGGCGGACCTCTCATCCCTTGAAAGATTATGATGGATATATGGGGCCTTTGCAGGAGGTTCCTGGCTACAGGTATCCAACAGCCTGTGGAATGTCCGGACCGAAGGATTGAATGACTGTGGGTCAAAAGTTGATACTGGTTTAAATTTCTTGACAGCCTGCAAGTCATCTATGACACCTGCATCACTCCCATCAGTCATTCCACTGAGTCCTTTATTCTTATTTTTATTTTTGTCAAAAAATTCTCTAATTTTAAGTTTTCTATGAAACCTAAAATTATCCACCTTCCACTGAAAGTCTTGGTGAAAATGTGTAGGCACAAAGCTGAGACCCTTAGCCAACACCTGTGTCTCAGCTTTAGTCAGAGGGTGGCTAGATAAATTGAAAATTAGGTCCTTCGACCCCTCGGTGGCTTGTTTCCGCCTCTGCCTTTCCGCCTGCCTCCCCCTTCTCGTGCGTTTATTCTGGACCCGGCCTTGTAGGCTCGGGTATCCACACCTAAAGGGACACTTTTTGATGCTTGTGCTACTTCACTGTCACTGGCTGAAGTGCTGGAGTAGGTGGTAGCTCTCTGCCCTCTGGTTTTGGTAAAGTGCATTGTGCCTCTTGGTGGTCTGTTGGTGGTGTTCAACCAGTTGTAGACTCTGTGTTCCGCATAATCCTGTTGAACTTTAATGAGTTTTTCTTTTTTGAATTTAAGGAGATCCTTCTGGTATGTATCCAACTGTTGTTGTAACTGATTGATCCAGTTCGTCTTATCATCTTGCCGCAGAGAAGTCAGATGCTCTTGCTCAAATACTGTGATTTTCTCCTTTACAGTATCTAGTTCCTTAGTGGATTCCTCAATCACAAGAAGTATGAGATCCATAGAACACTTGTTGAGGATCGCAATCCACTTGGAGCAAAATGGAATGCTATACCGACCAATCGTCGGGATGTTATGAAGTCTGAAACCCCTGGGGATCTGTTTATTCCTATAGTATTCTGAGAGGGTCAGACCATGATATTTAAAGTCCATTTCCCGTTTTTTCAGCTTGAACCACTCTCTGTATAGATCCTCATTTGAGCCACTGGCCTGTAAATCAAACTGGGGTTCTGTCCGCAGAATGTCGTTGGCCTCAGCATCTGAGAAGCTGAACGTGTCTGTGGTATCACACACGAGCATCTGGTTAATGAGTTACGTTGCTGCACTGTCTGAACCAGTCATACTGTCCACAAAGTGCTTCAATGTGCCGTGCAGAAAAAAAGTGCAAGTGCTGTATAATGAGACCAGTGCTGGTTTAAAGTGCTAAGTGCAAAATACAGTGCTGCAGGTCCTGAGAGTATAAATGTTGCTGATTTGCGGTGCCTTGGTAGCTAATCAGGTTCCTAGCACGGGCCACCTGTAGCCATACATACCAATACAACCCGGCACTCAAAGGGACAGCGATACCTCTGAATAACTTGCTGGGGAGCCCTCCATGAGACGATGAATCCCAATGTAGCCAAAAGAAAGAGGCGGCACTCCCAGCGTTTTTTAACAGTGCAAACAATTTATAGTCAAGAACGACGTTTCGGGGGGTCTCACCCCGTCATCAGGATAACATGTGCATATTACATGAACAAACATTTATACTTACATGCTGCCCGTGTCTCACCCGACGCCGGCCGCAGCCCACGGACGCCCGCATCAACTTCCGGATTCAGGGCCCTGACGTCAGTATAAATGTTTGTTCATGTAATATGCACATGTTATCCTGATGACGGGGTGAGACCCCCCGAAACGTCGTTCTTGACTATAAATTGTTTGCACTGTTAAAAAACGCTGGGAGTGCCGCCTCTTTCTTTTGGCTACATTGGGATTCATCGTCTCATGGAGGGCACCCCAGCAAGTTATTCAGAGGTGTCGCTGTCCCTTTGAGTGCCGGGTTGTATTGGTATGTATGGCTACAGGTGGCCCGTGCTAGGAACCTGATTAGCTACCAAGGCACCGCAAATCAGCAACATTTATACTCTCAGGACCTGCAGCACTGTATTTTGCACTTAGCACTTTAAACCAACACTGGTCTCATTATACAGCACTTGCACTTTTTTTCTGCACGGCACATTGAAGCACTTTGTGGACAGTATGACTGGTTCAGACAGTACAGCAACGTAACTCATTAACCAGATGCTCGTGTGTGATACCACAGACACGTTCAGCTTCTCAGATGCTGAGGCCAACGACATTCTGCGGACAGAACCCCAGTTTGATTTACAGGCCAGTGGCTCAAATGAGGATCTATACAGAGAGTGGTTCAAGCTGAAAAAACGGGAAATGGACTTTAAATATCATGGTCTGACCCTCTCAGAATACTATAGGAATAAACAGATCCCCAGGGGTTTCAGACTTCATAACATCCCGACGATTGGTCGGTATAGCATTCCATTTTGCTCCAAGTGGATTGCGATCCTCAACAAGTGTTCTATGGATCTCATACTTCTTGTGATTGAGGAATCCACTAAGGAACTAGATACTGTAAAGGAGAAAATCACAGTATTTGAGCAAGAGCATCTGACTTCTCTGCGGCAAGATGATAAGACGAACTGGATCAATCAGTTACAACAACAGTTGGATACATACCAGAAGGATCTCCTTAAATTCAAAAAAGAAAAACTCATTAAAGTTCAACAGGATTATGCGGAACACAGAGTCTACAACTGGTTGAACACCACCAACAGACCACCAAGAGGCACAATGCACTTTACCAAAACCAGAGGGCAGAGAGCTACCACCTACTCCAGCACTTCAGCCAGTGACAGTGAAGTAGCACAAGCATCAAAAAGTGTCCCTTTAGGTGTGGATACCCGAGCCTACAAGGCCGGGTCCAGAATAAACGCACGAGAAGGGGGAGGCAGGCGGAAAGGCAGAGGCGGAAACAA
Organism: Pseudophryne corroboree; assembly: GCF_028390025.1. Classification (NCBI taxonomy): domain Eukaryota; kingdom Metazoa; phylum Chordata; class Amphibia; order Anura; family Myobatrachidae; genus Pseudophryne; species Pseudophryne corroboree. Next base: position 179,032,797 of record NC_086452.1, read on the forward strand.
GCCACCGAGGGGTCGAAGGACCTAATTTTCAATTTATCTAGCCACCCTCTGACTAAAGCTGAGACACAGGTGTTGGCTAAGGGTCTCAGCTTTGTGCCTACACATTTTCACCAAGACTTTCAGTGGAAGGTGGATAATTTTAGGTTTCATAGAAAACTTAAAATTAGAGAATTTTTTGACAAAAATAAAAATAAGAATAAAGGACTCAGTGGAATGACTGATGGGAGTGATGCAGGTGTCATAGATGACTTGCAGGCTGTCAAGAAATTTAAACCAGTATCAACTTTTGACCCACAGTCATTCAATCCTTCGGTCCGGACATTCCACAGGCTGTTGGATACCTGTAGCCAGGAACCTCCTGCAAAGGCCCCATATATCCATCATAATCTTTCAAGGGATGAGAGGTCCGCCTTGAATGATTTAAGTAAACGTTAAGACATTATCATTAGGGGAGCGGATAAGGGGGGAGCCGTGGTTGTTATGGACCTCAGTTTTTACAAACAGGAATGTCTCAGGTTGTTGGACGATGCCAAGACGTACTGCAAATTGTCTGCAGACCCAACTGAGAGATTTAAGAAAGAGTTGTTGGGCATTGTACAGAACGGATTGCAGGACGGTGTGATAGATTCTGACACTAAGGCATTTTTGTGTAAAGCATTTCCTGTTGTTCCAATTTTTTATATTATCCCTAAGCTACACAAGGATCCACAGCGCCCCCCTGGTAGACCGATTATATCAGCCAGGGGGTCGCTGTGTGAACCTGTAGCTAGCTTTTTGGATTTTTTTCTGCAACCAGTGGTTCAGGGCACTAGAACGCACCTTAAAGACACATCGTCACTTTTAAGAGAATTTGAGGATATTGGCCCACTACCACCAGATATGATATTAGCAAGCATTGATGTCACAAGTTTATATACTTGTATTCCTCACGATTTGGGCCTGGCGGCTGTGCATGAATTGATCTGTGACAACCCATTATATGAGGGACCAGAAATAGGCTTCTTTATGAAGCTATTAGAGTTTACATTAAGGCATAATTTTTTCTTATATGATGGGAGTTTCTTTTTGCAACAAGCAGGGTGTGCGATGGGGAGCCGGGTGGCCCCCTCGTATGCTAATTTATTCATGCATGTTGTTGAAGGCAAATTGTTTTTTTCAGTGCCCTCCGTTCAAAGCTATGTATTTAAGTATTTTAGATATATAGATGATATTCTACTGTTCTGGACAGGCAGCATTGAATTGTTACAGGAGATTATATCAGCTCACAATGCATCTTCCTGTCCAGCTAAGTTGACAGCAAACATCAGCACTGAGAGGGTACAGTTTCTTGATGTAGATATTAGCATTGTTGAGGGATGTCTACGTACCAGTCTGTTTGTAAAACCCACAGACCGGAATACCCTTTTACAACACAACAGTTTTCATCCTGCTGCGACCATTGACAGTTTGCCTTTTTCCCAATTCATTAGAGCCTGTCGGATCTCCAGTGATGCCAATGATAGAGAGGTTCAAATTGATAAAATGGCCTCTAAATTCCTTGAACGAGGATATCCACAGAAATTGCTTAAGCAGGCTAAAATGAGGGCTCTGTCATTGGATCGCCTTACATTATTGAAGCAAAAAGAACCAAGTACAGCAGCCACACAGTTAGTCCCTTGGGTCAATCGTTATACCAGCAAAAGTAAACACACATGCAAAAGGGCCAAACAGCTTTGGCCCATTATCAACTCAGAGCCAGAATTACCATCACTGCATAATTCACGGCTCCTGCCTAGTTTTACTAGGGGTCCCAATATCAAAGACCGAGTGGTTCGTACAGATATAACGGGGATGGGGCCACCTAAACAGCAGCATTTTCTATCTAGGAAAGGAGGGTGTTTCAGATGTACGGGGTGCACGACATGTAGTGCATTGATTGTAGGTGATAGGTTTAATCATCCATTCTCTGGGAAGGTATTTTTCATTAAGCCAGCCTTATCCTGTACCTCGAAATTCGTGGTGTATCTTCTGTCTTGCCCTTGTGGATTGCACTACGTGGGCAAGACAGAAAGGCAATTCAAGGAAAGGATTGCCCAACACAGGACTGCCATTAGGGCAGCGTTGTTGTCTGGCACCAGCGATCAAGCTGTGGCCAGGCATTTTGCGCAGGCCAGACACAGTCTAGCGGCACTAAGATATAGAATGATTGCACAGGTGCCCAAGTCTTTGCGAGGAGGCGACCGGGGAAAGAAGCTATTACAATTAGAGGCTTGGTGGATTTATACCCTTGATACCGTGAACCCCAAAGGGCTGAACGAATCTTTAAGTTTGTCTGCGTTCATTTAAATAATTTAAATAATTTTAATAATCTAAATAATTCTAAATATCTCTTAACTATGTGCAGATTTTATACTGTAGTTGGTATTTATCTTGCATATTTGCACAAGAACATCATATTCCAGTTTGCCAGACATTCTATTCACTGATCCCATTGTCGGGATGACGGTGGAGTCAGTACACATAATGTAGTGTAAGTAGTTAACCATGAGGTATTACACTTTAATTTGGTAAGAGTACAGGCCAATAACGCAGACAGGTGTGTTATGTTCCGGATTTATTATTATTGAGTATTAAGATTTACTGTTTTTATAGTCCACGTTTTGTGCTTTGTAATTTTTATTGTCACCACTATGTAATTGTCTTGTCATTTGATTGTGGTTTTACACTGTTTTATTGTGGGGCTTGTTACCTCACATCTTATTTGTATGCTCACTGGTTTGTATCTCGTTACTATGGTGACATGTAAACACTTGCTGTTCGTTTCCTCCAGACTGCCTGGCGCAGATTCACGTGACCTCGCGGGTTCCGGTGACGTCAGGGCCCTGAATCCGGAAGTTGATGCGGGCGTCCGTGGGCTGCGGCCGGCGTCGGGTGAGACACGGGCAGCATGTAAGTATAAATGTTTGTTCATGTAATATGCACATGTTATCCTGATGACGGGGTGAGACCCCCCGAAACGTCGTTCTTGACTATAAATTGTTTGCACTGTTAAAAAACGCTGGGAGTGCCGCCTCTTTCTTTTGGCTACATTGGGATTCATCGTCTCATGGAGGGCACCCCAGCAAGTTATTCAGAGGTGTCGCTGTCCCTTTGAGTGCCGGGTTGTATTGGTATATATATATATATATATATTTATTTATTTTTTATTTTTTTTATTTTCGTATATATATATATATTTTTTTTATTTATTTTGTGTGTGTGTGTGGGGGGGGGGGGGGGGGGGGGCGCCAAATGACTACCTTGCCCCGGGTGACAAAAATCCTAGTTTCGGCCCTGCTCCAGGTCCTCCTCAGCCAGGGTATCAAATTTGTAGAATTTAGCAAACGTGTTTGCCCCTGACCAAGTAGCTGCTCGGCAAAGTTGTAAAGCCGAGACCCCTCGGGCAGCCGCCCAAGATGAGCCCACCTTCCTTGTGGAATGGGCTTTTACAGATTTTGGCTGTGGCAGGCCTGCCACAGAATGTGCAAGCTGAATTGTATTACAAATCCAACGAGCAATAGTCTGCTTAGAAGCAGGAGCACCCAGCTTGTTGGGTGCATACAGGATAAACAGCGAGTCAGATTTTCTGACTCCAGCCGTCCTGGAAACATATATTTTCAGGGCCCTGACTACGTCCAACAACTTGGAGTCCTCCAAGTCACTAGTAGCCGCAGGTACCACAATAGGTTGGTTCAGATGAAACGCTGAAACCACCTTAGGGAGAAAATGAGGACGAGTCCTCAATTCCGCCCTGTCTGAATGGAAGATCAGATAAGGGCTTTTACAGGATAAAGCCGCCAATTCTGACACGCGCCTGGCCGAGGCCAGGGCCAACAGCATGACCACTTTCCATGTGAGATATTTTAACTCCACAGATTCAAGTGGTTCAAACCAATGTGACTTTAGGAACCCCAAAACTACATTGAGATCCCAAGGTGCCACTGGAGGCACAAAAGGAGGCTGTATATGCAGTACCCCTTTTACAAACGTCTGAACTTCAGGAACTGAAGCTAGTTCTTTCTGGAAGAAAATTGACAGGGCCGAAATTTGAACCTTAATGGACCCCAATTTTAGGCCCATAGACACTCCTGTTTGCAGGAAATGCAGGAATCGACCTAGTTGAAATTCCTCCATCGGGGCCTTACTGGCCTCGCACTGCGCAACATATTTTCGCCAAATGCGGTGATAATGGTTTGCGGTTACATCCTTCCTGGCTTTGATCAGGGTAGGGATGACTTCATCCGGAATGCCTTTTTCCTTCAGGATCCGGCGTTCAACCGCCCTGCCGTCAAACGCAGCCGCGGTAAGTCTTGGAATAGACAGGGTCCTTGCTGGAGCAGGTCCCTTCTTAGAGGTAGAGGCCACGGGTCCTCCGTGAGCATCTCTTGAAATTCCGGGTACCAAGACCTTCTTGGCCAATCCGGAACCACGAGTATAGCTCTTACTCCCCTCCGTCTTATAGTTCTCAGTACTTTTGGTATGAGAGGAAGAGGAGGGAACACCTACACTGACTGGTACACCCACGGTGTTACCAGAGCGTCCACAGCTATTGCCTGAGGGTCCCTTGACCTTGCGCAATACCTGTCCAATTTTTTGTTTAGGCGGGACGCCATCATGTCCACCTTTGGTTTTTCCCAACGGTTTACAATCATGTGGAAGACTTCTGGGTGAAGTCCCCACTCTCCCGGGTGGAGGTCGTGCCTGCTGAGGAAGTCTGCTTCCCAGTTGTCCACTCCCGGAATGAACACTGCTGACAATGCTATCACATGATTTTCCGCCAAGCGAAAAATCCTTGCAGCTTCTGCCATTGCCCTCCTGCTTCTTGTGCCGCCCTGTCTGTATACGTAGGCGACTGCCGTGATGTTGTCCGACTGGATCAGCACCGGCTGACCTTGAAGCAGAGGTCTTGCTTGGCTTAGGGCATTGTAAATGGCCCTTAGCTCCAAGATATTTATGTGAAGTGATGTCTCCAGGCTTGACCACAAGCCCTGGAAATTTCTTTCCTGTGTGACTGCTCCCCAGCCTCGCAGGCTGGCATCCGTGGTCACCAGGACCCAGTCCTGAATGCCGAATCTGCGGCCCTCTAGAAGATGAGCACTCTGCAACCACCACAGGAGAGACACCCTTGTCTTTGGTGACAGGGTTATCCGCTGATGCATCTGAAGATGCGATCCGGACCATTTGTCCAGCATTCTTGCGTGGAATCTGCCGAATGGAATTGCTTCATAGGAAGCCACCATTTTTCCCAGGACCCTTGTGCACTGATGCACTGACACTTGGCCTGGTTTTAGGAGGTTTCTGACTAGTTCGGATAACTCCCTGGCTTTCTCCTCCGGGAGAAACACCTTTTTCTGGACTGTGTCCAGGATCATCCCTAGGAATAGAAGACGTGTCGTCGGGATCAGCTGCGATTTTGGAATATTGAGGATCCAACCGTGCTTCCGCAACACTACTTGAGATAGTGCTACCCCGACTACCAACTGTTCCCTGGATCTTGCCCTTATCAGGAGATCGTCCAAGTAAGGGATAACTAAAACTCCCTTCGAAGGAGTATCATCATTTCGGCCATTACTTTGGTAAAGACCCGGGGTGCCGTGGACAAACCAAACGGCAGCGTCTGAAACTGATAGTGACAGTTCTGTACCACAAACCTGAGGTACCCTTGGTGTGAAGGGTAAATTGGGACATGGAGATAAGCATCCTTGATGTCCCGAGACACCATATAATCCCCTTCTTCCAGGTTCGCAATCACCGCTCTGAGTGACTCCATCTTGAATTTGAACCTTTGTATGTAAGTGTTCAAGGATTTCAGATTTTAAATAGGTCTCACCGAGCCGTCCGGCTTCGGTACCACAAAAAGCGTGGAATAATACCCCTTTCCCTGTTGTAGGAGGGGTACCTTGATTATCACCTGCTGGGAATACAGCTTGTGAATGGCTTCCAATACCGCCTCCCTGTCGGAGGGAGACGTCGGTAAAGCAGACTTTAGGAAACGGCGAAGGGGAGACGTCTCGAATTCCAATTTGTACCCCTGAGATACCACCTGAAGGATCCAGGGGTCCACCTGTGAGTGAGCCCACTGCACGCTGAAATTTTTGAGACGGGCCCCCACCGTGCCTGAGTCCGCTTGTAAAGCCCCAGCGTCATGCTGAGGACTTGGCAGAAACGGGAGAGGGCTTCTGTTCCTGGGAACTGGCTGTTTGCTGCAGCCTTTTTCCTCTCCCTCTGCCACGGGGCAGAAATGAGGAGCCTTTTGCCCGCTTGCCCTTATGGGGCCGAAAGGACTGCGCCTGATAATACGGCGTCTTCTTATGTTGAGAGGCTACCTGGGTTAAAAATGTGGATTTCCCAGCCGTTGCCGTGGCCACCAGGTCTGTTAGACCTACCCCAAATAACTTCTCCCTTTTATAAGGCAATACTTCCATATGCCTTTTGGAATCAGCATCACCTGACCACTGTCTTGTCCATAACCCTCTTCTGGCAGAAATGGACAGCGCACTTACTCTTGATGCCAGTCTGCAAATATCCCTCTGTGCATCACGCATATATAGAAATGCATCTTTTAAATGCGCTATAGTCAGTAATATACTGTCCCTATCTAGGGTATCAATATTGTCAGTCAGGGAATCCGACCAAGCCACCCCAGCACTGCACATCCAGGCTGAGGCGATTGCTGGTCGCAGTATCACACCCGTGTGAGTGTATATACATTTTAGGATATTTTCCTGCTTTCTGTCAGCAGGTTCCTTAAGGGCGGCCGTATCCGGGGACGGTAGTGCCACCTGTTTAGACAAGCGTGTGAGCGCTTTATCCACCCTAAGGGGTGTTTCCCAACGTGCCCTATCCTCTGGCGGCAAGGGGTATGATGCTAATAACTTTTTAGGAATTAACAGTTTTTATTGGGGGAAACCCACGCATCATCACACACTTCATTTAATTCCTCAGATGCAGGAAAAACTACAGGCAGTTTTTTCTCACCCAACATAATACCCTTTTTAGTGGTACTGGTATTATCAGAAATATGTAAAACATTTTCCATAGCCTCAATCATGTAACGTGTGGCCCTACTGGAAGTCACATTTGTCTCTTAATCGTCGACACTGGAGTCAGTATCCGTGTCGGCGTCTGTATCTGCCATCTGAGGTAACGGGCGTTTTAGAGCCCATGATGGCTTTTGAGACACCTGGACAGGCACAGGCTGAGTAGCCGGCTGTCTCATGTCATCAATCTTTTGTAAAGAGCTGACACTGTCACGTAATTCCTTCCATAAGCTCAGCCACTCAGGTGTCGACTCCCTAGGGGGTGACATCTCCATTACAGGCAATTGCTCCGCCTCCACACCATTTTCCTCCTCATACATGTCGACACAATCGTACCGACACACAGCACACACACAGGGAATGCTCTGATAGAGGACAGGACCCCACTAGCCCTTTGGGGAGACAGAGGGAGAGTATGCCAGCACACACCAGAGCGCTATATATATATACAGGGATAACCTTATAGAAGTGTTTTTCCCCTTATAGCTGCTGTTTTATTAATACTGCGCCTAATTAGTGCCCCCCTCTCTTTTTTAACCCCTTTCTGTAATGTAGTAACTGCAGGGGAGAGCCAGGGAGCTTCACTCCAACGGAGCTGTGAGAGAAAATGGCGCCAGTGTGCTGAGGAGATAGGCTCCGCACCTTTTTCACGGACTTTTCTCCTGCATTTTTATGGATTCTGGCAGGGGTTAAAATACATCCATATAGCCCTGGGGGTTATATGTGATGTATGTTTGCCAGCCAAGGTGTTTTTATTGCTGCTTAGGGCGCCCCCCCCCCAGCGCCCTGCACCCTCAGTGACCGCAGTGTGAGGTGTGTATGAGGAGCAATGGCGCACAGCTGCAGTGCTGTGCGCTACCTTGGTGAAGACTGATGTCTTCTGCCGCCGATTTTTTGGACCTCTTCTTGCTTCTGGCTCTGTAAGGGGGCCGGCGGTGCGGCTCTGGGACCGGACTCCGAGGCTGGGCCTGTGTTTGGTCCCTCTGGAGCTAATGGTGTCCAGTAGCCAAGAAGCCCAAGCTGGCTGCAAGCAGGCAGGTTCGCTTCTTCTCCCCTTAGTCCCTCGATGCAGTGAGCCTGTTGCCAGCAGGTCTCACTGAAAATAAAAAACCTAAAACTAAACTTTCACTAAGAAGCTCAGGAGAGCCCCTAGTGTGCACCCTTCTCGGCCGGGCACAAAAATCTAACTGAGGCTTGGAGGAGGGTCACGGGGGGAGGAGCCAGTGCACACCAGGTAGTCCTAAAGCTTTACTTTTGTGCCCAGTCTCCTGCGGAGCCGCTATTCCCCATGGTCCTTACGGAGTTCCCAGCATCCACTAGGACGTCAGAGAAATATAGGGGGTACAAGGACTGCTATGGGTGAGGGGTGATGGTGCTGGGAAAGAGGTGCAAGGTCAGAGGCAGAACCAGCGGTGGTGCTAGAGGGCACCAGCCAAAATCTTGCCTAGGGCATCATATTGGTTAGGACCGGCTCTGCTCCCCGCTGTATATTCACATAAACGTGCTCTTGCGCAGATCATGCAGGATTTTACAGATACCGATTCTGACACTGCAGACGGTGACGGGGATGTGTTGCGGGGGGCAGAATATCTTGCTAAAGGGGTGCAGTTGATAATAGAGGCTATTAGAGATGTGTTGAATATTGCTGATACAACACCTGAGCAGGATGAGGAGGCTTACTTCACTGAAAATAAGAAAGCCTTGCTAACCTTCCCTGCGTCAAAGGAATTAGATGCTATTTTTGAAAAGGCTTGGTAAAACCCAGATAAAAAATTCCAGATACCTAAAAGGGTTCTGGTGGCATTTACTTTCCCGGTAGAGGATAGGAAAAAATGGGAAAACCCGCCTATTGTTGAAGCGTCAGTATCCAGACTCTTAAAAAAGGTGGTTTTACCTGTTCCAGGATCTACCGTCTTGAAAGAGCCGACTGATCATAAGATTGATAATGCACTCAAATCCATGTACACTGATTCTGGGGCAATACTAGGTCCCACTATTGTCAGTGCTTTGATTGCCAAAGCTATAGTAAAGTGGCACGTTACTTGAAGACTTGGATACTATGGAGAAATGTGATGTTGAATTGTTTTTACGTAACATTCAGGATTCGGCAGGATTTCTGGTAGAATCCATGAAAGACCTGGGTTCCATGGCTGTGGGAATTTCTTACATGTCTGTATCAGCTCATCAAGGACTGTGGTTGCGCCAGTGGTCTGCCAACGCGGAATCCAGGTGAAGTGTGGAGACCCTACCCTACACAGGTCAGGCTCTCTTTGGGGAAGAGTTAGATGCGTGGATCTCCATGGCTACGGCTGGTAAGTCACCTTTTCTTCCCTAAGCTACACCTACTCTGAAGAAACCCTTTTCTTCAGCTACATCAAAGCCCTTTCGGTCTACCAAGCCCAGAAAGGCCAAGCCGTCCAACACCTTCTTTCGGGGAGGTCGGCCGAAGTCCAAGAAAACTGCAGCTGCAGGTTCCCAGGAAGAGTAACCTACTTCAGGTACACCAAAGTCCTCCACATGACGGTGGACTGCACATCGCGGAGGTGGGGCAAGTGGGAGCGAAACTCAGGCATTTCAGTCACGTCTGGGTGTCATCCAGCCTGGACCCCTGCGTGCAAGATATTGTGTCTCAGGGGTACAAGCTGAAATTTCAAAATCTCCCTCCTCAACGATTTTTCAAATCAGGCTTGCCAGCTCTGCTGGCAGACAGGACTGTCCAGCAAGAAGCCATCCAGAAATTGGTAGAGGCACAGGTCATTGTGCCAGTACCACCTCATATGGAAAACAAAGGTTACTATTCGAACCTTTTCCTGGTACTGAAACCGGACAGTTCGGTCAGGCCCATTCTGAACCTAAAGTCACTAAACCACTTTCGGAGGGAGTTCAAGTACAAAATGGAGTCTCTAAGGGCAGTGATATCAGGTCTGGAGGAGGGGGAATTCCTGGTATCCCTGGATATCAAGGATGCGTACCACCACATTCCAATTTGGCTGCCGCATCAAGCTTATCTTCGATTCGCACTGATGGACTGTCATTTTCAGTTCAAGGCCCTACCATTTGGCCACTCCGTAGCACCGAGGGAATTCAACAAGGTGATGGCGGAAATGATGATTCTTCTCCACAGACAGGGGGTGAACATAATTCTGTATCTGAACTATCTGTTGATAAAGGCATCGTCCAAGGAGAAGCTGTTACGGTCCATAGCTCTAATGACCCAGCTTTTCAGGGAAATGGTTGGATCCTGTATCTTCCAAAATCTCATTTGGAACCAACCAGGAGGTTGTCCTTTCTGGGAATGATCCTCGACACGGAAGTGCAGAGGGTGTTCCTTCCAGAGGAAATAGTGCTGGTGATACAAACTATGGTCCGGGATGTCTTGAAGCCAACCCGGGTGTCGGTTCATCAGTAGATTCGCCTTCTGGGGAAGATGGTGGCCTCTTACGAGTCTCTGTATTACGGGAGGTTTCACGCTCGGTCCTTCCAACTGGATCTCCTGGACAAGTGGTCGGGTCCCATCTACACATGCACCAGAGAATACGTCTGTCGCCAAAGGCCAGGATTTCACTCCTCTGGTGCCTGTAATTACCTTACTTTCTGAAGGGCCGCAGGTTCGGGATTCAGGACTGGATCCTTCTAACTATGGATGCAAGTCTCCGGGTTGGGGCGCAGTCACTCAAGGGGAAACCTTCCAAGGAAGGTGGTCAAGTCTGGAAGCCAGGCTGCTGATAAATATTCTTGAGCAAAGAGCCATCTACAATGGTCTTCTCCAAGTGGCCCATCTTCTGAGAAATCGGGCCGTTCAAGTTCAGTCGGACAATGTGACAACAGTGGCTTACATAAACCGACAGGGCGGAACGAAGAGCAGAGCTGAAATGTCAGAGATAACAAGAATCATCCTTTGGGCAGAAAAACCCGTGTTGGCGCTGTCAGCAATCTTCATTCCGGGAGTAGACAACTGGGAAGCATACTTCCTCAGCAGACACGATCTCCAATCCAGGAGAGTGGGGGTCTCCATCCGGAGGTGTTCAAGTAGGTAACAGATATTTGGGGCGTACCCCAGATCGACATGATGGCCTCTCATCTCAACAAGAAGCTTCGTAGGTATTGTTCCAGGTTGAGGGACCCGCAAGCAGTGGCGGTGGACGCCCTAGTGACTCCATGGGTGTTCCAGTCGGTGTACATGTTTTCTCCACTTCCACTCATCCCAAGGGTTCTAAAGCTCATAATTAAAACAAGGGTTCAAGCGATCCTCATTGCTCCAGACTGGCTAAGAAGGGCTTGATACATGGATCTTCTGGATCTACTGCAAGAAGAGCTAAGGCCTCTTCCTCTTCAGGATGACCTGCTACAGCAGGGGCCATTCGCCTATCAAGACTTAACACGGCTACGTTTGATGGCATGGTGGTTGAACGCCTGAAATTAACTCAAAAGGGCATTCTGAACAAGGTAATTCCTACCCTGATACAGGCTAGGAAAGGAGTACCCTCTAAACATTACCATCGAATTTGGAAAAAATATGTATCTTGGGGTGAGTCCAAGAAATTTCCTGCGGTGGAGATTCAACTGGGACGGTTTTCTCCTCTTCCTACAAGCCGATGTGGGTATGGGCCTGATGTTGGGATCTGTGAAGGTCCAGATTTCGGCCCTATCCATTTTCTTCCAGAAACAGTTGGCTGCCCTCCCTTAGGTTCAGACCTTTTTGAAGGGAGTTCTGCACATCCAACCTTCCTTTGTACTGCCTACGGCACCTTGTGACCTTAACATGGTGTTGCAGTTCCTCCAATCGGACTGGTTCCAGCCTCTACAGGAGGTTGAGGTCAAATTTTTTACATGTAAGGCTGTCACGTTGTTTGCCTTAGCTTCTGCTAGACGTGTGTCGGAGTTGGGGGCTTTGTCCTGTAAAAGCCCATACTTGATCTTCCACAAAGATAGAGCTGAGCTCCGGACATGTCAGCAGTTTCTTCCGAAGGTTGTGTTGGCATTTCATATCAACCAACCTATTGTGGTGCCAGTGGCTACTGACGCCTCAATTTCATCAAAGTCCTTGGATGTTGTAAGGGCTCTGAAAATCTATGTGAAGAGGACTGCTCGTCACAGAAAATTGGACTCTCTGTTTGTCCTGTATCATCCCAAGAAAATTGGGTGTCCTGCTTCTAAGCAGACGATCTCTCGCTGGATCAGGTTCACTATCCATCATGCGTATTCTACGGCAGGATTGCCGTGTCCTACGACTGTCAAGGCCCACTCTACTCATAAGGTGGGGTCTTCCTTTGCGGCTGCCTGGGGTGTCTTGGCGTTACAACTTTGCCGAGCTGCAACTTGGTCTGGGTCAGACACGTTTGCAAAGTTCTACACGTTCGATACTTTGGCCTCTGATGATCTGAAGTTCAGTCAATCAGTTCTGCAGGAGCCTCCATGCTCTCCCTCCCATTCTGGGAGCTTTGGTACATCCCCATGGTACTAATGTGGACCCCAGCATCCTCTAGGACTCAAGAGAAAATAGGATTTTGGTTACCTACCGGTAAATCCTTTTCTCGTAGTCCGTAGAGGATGCTGGGCACCCTCCCAGCCCTTCGTTTTCCTGCTATCGTTATTTGGTTCAGTACAACTTTGTTTTAGTTGAGTACTGTATTGTTACATGGTAAGTAATGTTTCAACGGTTGCTGAGTTTTCAAGCTAAGTTAGCTTGATGTGCCGTGTATGTGTGAGCTGGTATGAATCTCGCCACTATCTGTGTTAAATCCTTCTCTCTAAGATGTCCGTCTTCTTGGGAATAGTTTCTAGACTGAGTCTGGTAGGAGGGGCATAGAGGGAGGAGCCAGCCCACACTCTCAAATTCTTAAAGTGCCAATGGCTCCTGGTGGACCCATCTATACCCCATGGTACTAATCTGGACCCCAGCATCCTCTATGGACTACGAGAAAGGGATGTACTGGTATGTAACCAAAATCCTATTTTCTGATTTAAACAATTTTTTTTTATTGCAAGTAGGATTTTACCCTGAGTGCATATTGGAATAGTGATGACCATTGATGGCTCTGGTCTAGACCATCGATAGTTGCTATCAATGGATGGTCGATGGCCACCCCTATACTGGATTAAATACATTTTATTTATAGGAAACAGGACAGTCATAAACAAATACAGTCAATGTTTTCAATGTCACATCAGCTTGATCAATTAGGGTAAAAATCTGTGAACTTGGGGCAGCTGTAACTGCTGTACAGCCATGGCCAAAAGTTTTGAGAATGGAACAAATATTGATTTTCACAGTTTGCTACTTCAGTGTTTATAGACCTTTTTGTCAGATGTTACTATGGTACACTGAAGCAAAAATAGGATTTAAATTACCTACCATAAATCCTTTTCTCGTAGTCCGTAGTGTTAGGCGCCGGGGTCCGCTCGTCGGTGCGGCCCGGCGCCTAGCAACCAGGGACGCCGTACGCGTACAGCCGCCGGCTCCCTGGCAACGCTAGACGCCAGGCGCACTGAGCCGCACGGACCCTAGCAACGGGGACGCCACTGGCGGACCGCGTTCCCCGTTGCTGGGTCCATTTAAAATGATTATTTGCACCTGTTTCCTGGCCGTGCAGCAAGGCAGCTGCACGGCATTTATGCAATCAGCCCTGTCAGCAGCTGATTGGAGGGCTCCAGTTTATATGCTCTCTCAGTGCCTCACACAGACGCCGGTAATAGCTTCCTGCATGCTGTCTCTGTTTGCTGAGAGTCTGTTTCCAGTCTTGCTGTATCCGGTCGTTCCAGTCTTCAGTTGTCCTGTACTCGGAAGTCGTCATCTTGTTCCCGGAGTCCTGACTGATCACCGTTTAACATCCAGTGGTGTTCGTGAGTCGCGGCGTTGCCGTGTGTAGCGGCTTGGCCTCTTTATCATTTATTATTTGTGTTTCGGAGCATTTTGCGGAGGATTCCGCTTCCACAGATCCACTCTGGTATCCGGCGGTGCTGGGTAGGAGTATTGGACAAGTGGATTTTGGTTGTCCTTTTCACTGGCGGTTTTTCCGCACATACTTCAGGTTTTGTTAGTTAGCTTGTTGCCCTTGGCCTGTTGTTAGTCAGAGGTCCTCTTGTTATCATCCTGCCTTGGATTTCCCTTTGTCTCTCACTAAGACCGGGGGGCACCGGAGTTGGGCAGACATAATCCGCCCTTCAAACGTGGCTGCCAAGGGCTCAAGAAACCATAGTCTCGCAAGGGATTTCCGATAGCACGGGTGAGACACTAGAGTTAGGGCGCCAGGGGCAACTAGTCTTTCCTGCTCCCGTAACCAGCATTCCTTTCCAGTACTCTGGTCATTGTCATAAGATCTCCTCCGGTCAGGAGTACTGGAATCATAACATTATTACCGGCCACATCCAAAACTTAAAATTAAACAGGGTTTAATTTTTTCTTATTCAGTTTTGTAAGAGTTATCGGCCTCATGAATCCAACAGGTTTAGGGCCAAATCCTGGTCAGCTCCTAGTCAGCCAGATTCAAGAACTTACTCAGATGGTTCGGGATCTTTCCCTTCGGGTGAAGTCGCAGGAAGATCTTTTACGAACTTCCCCGAGGGTAGTACCTGAACCAAAAATGCACTTGCCTGACCGTTTTTCTGGTGATAGGAAAGAGTTTTTTTAATTTTAAAGAATCCTGTAAACTTTATTTTCGTTTAAGTCCGATCTCCTCAGGTACTGAATCTCAGCGGGTCGGGATTATTATTTCTTTGCTCCAGGGGGATCCTCAGACCTGGGCATTTGGTTTAAAAGCAGAGGATCCGGCGTTGTTGTCAGTAGACGCTTTTTTTGGGTCTTTAGGGTTTTGTATGATGACCCTGATAGAGAGGCATCCGCTGAAAGTCAGTTGCGCGCTCTCAGACAGGGTAGGAACCCTGCAGAGGTTTATTGTACGGAGTTTCGCCGTTGGTCGAACGACTGTGGCTGGAATGACCCAGCCCTGCGCAGTCAGTTTCGCCTCGGCTTATCAGAGTCTATAAAAGACAGTCTCCTTCAGTATCCCGCTCCTGAGACTCTCGATAAACTCATGGAGCTTTCTATTAAGATTGATCGTCATCTCAGAGAGCGGAGGGCTGAAAAAGGAGCACCTGTCAGGTCAACTCCATGTGTATATTCCATTCCTGAGGACGTAGAGGAGCCCATGCAGATGGGTCTCTCCCAGCTGTCTCCTGAAGAAAGAGCCAGAAGGCAAAACTCTGGTCTTTGTTTGTACTGTGGGGGTAAGGGACATTTTGCTCGTAATTGTCCGAACAAGTCGGGAAACGCCTCGACCAGGTGAATTGTGAGGGGGTTCACTTAGGTCTGCAGCTTATCTCCTTGAATAACTCCCTTTTAGTCCCAGCTAAAGTTTCCTTTGGCAGCCTCAGTTCTTCGGTGTCGGCTTTTGTTGACAGTGGAGCTGCAGGAAACTTTATGGATTTAACTTGGGCTAAGGCCTTAGGCATTCCTCAGTTATCTTTGGGTAGGTGTGTCACCATGCATGGTTTAGATGGGAGTCCACTGTCCAATGGGGTCATTTCCCTCTGTACACCCCCTGTACTACTTACGGTAGGAGCTCTTCATTCTGAAAAGATCGAGTTCTTCCTTACCCATTGCCCAGCAGTTCCAGTGGTTCTGGGTCACCCTTGGCTGGCCTTTCATAATCCCACCATTGATTGGCGGTCGGGGGAGATTTCACAATGGGGTACCTTCTGTGATAAGGAATGTATTACGTTTCCCGTCAGAATAGCAGCTGCCATTCCTGAACTCATTCCCGTGGAATACCAGGACTTTGTTGATGTGTTCTCCAAGGGCAATGCGGACATTCTGCCTCCCCATCGGCCTTATGATTGTGCTATTCAGCTAATTCCTGGTGCCACATTGCCAAAGGGAAGGTTATATGCTTTATCCGGGCCAGAAACTGCGGCCATGAATGAGTATGTTAAGGAGAGCCTAGGGAAAAAATTTATTAGGCCATCAAAATCCCCTTTAAGTGCAGGCTTCTTCTTTGTGGAAAAAAAGGATGGCTCGCTTAGACCTTGCATTGACTTTAGAGCCCTGAATAAGATCTCAGTTAAAAATACTTATCCTCTGCTGCTGATTTCTGTCCTCTTTGATCAGCTGCGTTCGGCTGTGATTTTTTCTAAAATTGACCTAAGGGGAGCGTATAACCTCATCCGAATCAAGTCTGGAGATGAGTGGAAGACGGCCTTCAGTACTCAGTCGGGTCACTACGAGTATCTGGTGATGCCGTTCGGCTTGTCTAACGCTCCAGCAGTTTTCCAGGACCTCATTAACGATGTGCTCCGTGACTTCCTAGGGAAATTCGTGGTCGTTTAGTTAGACGACATCCTGATTTATTCTGACTCAATTGAACAACATGTTACCCAGGTGCGTCAGGTTCTTCAAAAGTTACGTGAGAATCATCTATATGCCAAGCTGGAGAAGTGTGAGTTTCATGTCACGGAGGTATCCTTTTTAGGGTACATTATTTCCCCTCTGGGATTTTTCATGGAACCTAAGAAGCTCCAGGCCATCCTTAGTTGGGCGCAACCCACCAATTTAAAAGCAATTCAGCGCTTTTTAGGGTTTGCGAATTATTATAGGAGATTTATTCATTCTTTTTCTGACCTGGTTGCTCCCATTGTGGCACTGACAAAGAAAGGAGCGGATCCTACCAACTGGTCACGTGAAGCTGAGTTGTCCTTTCGGGCCTTGAAACAAGCTTTTGTCTCAGCTCCAGTCCTCAGACATCCCAACCCAGAATTGCCCTTCGTTGTGGAGGTTGATGCCTCGGAGGTTGGAGTGGGGGCTATCCTATCTCAAAAGGATCCGGAGTCTCTAGAACTACATCCTTGTGCCTTTATGTCCAGGAAATTCTCCTCCGCTGAATCCAACTACGACGTTGGTAACCGGGAGTTACTGGCTATAAAATGGGCTTTCGAGGAGTGGAGGCATTGGCTCGAGGGAGCAACACATACTATTTCAGTATTGACTGACCATAAAAACCTGCAGTACATCGAATCAGCGAAGCGGCTGAATGCCCGGCAGGCTCGTTGGGCTTTATTCTTTACTCATTTCAAATTTATTATCACTTTCAGGCCAGGTTCCAAGAATACCAAGGCGGATGCCCTGTCACGCAGTTTTCTTCCGGTTCATAATAACAGTCCTGTTACTCCCATACTTCCATCTTCAGTCATTTGGGCAGGCCTCACACAAGATTTATTTACCCAGTTAAAACAGCTTCAACATCAAGCTCCTGGAAATACTCATGCTGGTCGTCTTTACGTCCCTGAGTTTTTGAGAGCTACTGTTTTGACTGAGTTTCATGATAGCAAAGTTTCCGGGCATCCGGGGATCTCTAAGACTTTGGAGTTAGTCTCCCGCTCAGTATGGTGGCCTGGTCTTTCTAAAGACGTTAAGGAGTTTGTTTTTTCATGTCAGGTTTGTGCACAGCATTAGGTTCCCCGTTCCTTGCCTATCGGGCAACTTATGCCCTTAAATGTTCCTCTCAGGCCATGGTCTCATATTTCCATGGATTTTGTGGTAGACCTTCTTCTTTCAGCCGGATTCCGAGTCATATGGGTGGTAGTGGACCGTTTTAGCAAGATGGCTCATTTCATTGCTCTTCCCCGACTGCCATCTGCCCAAAGATTGGCAGTTTTGTTTCTCCGCCATGTTTTCAGACTTCATGGGTTGCCCACTGATATTGTTTCTGATCGGGGTCCACAATTCATTGCACAATTCTGGAAGTGTTTTTGTGCTTCATTAAAGATGAGATTGTCATTAACATCCGGTTACCACCCCCAATCCAACGGGCAAACCGAGCGAGTTAACCAATCATTGAAACAGTATTTGCGTTTGTACTCAGCCAAACTCCAGAATGATTGGTCCGAGTTTCTTCCGTTGGCGGAGTTTGCTTACAATAATTCTTGTCATTCCTCCACTAATGTGTCTCCATTCTTTTCAGTTTTCGGTTTTCACCCCAGAGCTAATTCTTTTTTTCAACATTCCTCAGTTTCCCCGCTAACCTTAACCTCCCATCTCAGAGCCATTTGGAAAAAAGTGCACCTTGCTCTCAGAAAAGCGGCCTTTCGAGAGAAAAAAATTTCTGACAGGCTCCGACGTCCTTGCACTTTTAAGGTGGGAGATAGGGTATGGTTGTCGACTCGTAACATTAGACTTCGACAATCCTCAGCTAGATTGGGACCCAAATTTATTGGACCATTTCATATTATAAAAAAAGTCAACCAAGTTGCTTTCCGGTTACGTTTACCAAGAGCTCTCCGGATTGGAAATACGTTTCATTGCTCGCTGTTGAAACCATACGTTTCTTCCAGTAGATTTCCTCGGAAGATCTCTCAGGGAAGATCTCCAGTGGATGTACAGGGACAACAGGAGTTCCTGGTGGAGAAGGTTCTCGATTCCAAATTGTCCCGGGGCTGGCTTTATTTTCTGGTGCACTGGAGAGGCTATGGTCCAGAGGAAAGGTCTTGGGTCCTGGATAAGGATCTTCATGCCCCGAGGCTCAAGAGGGCATTTTTTCGGGAATTTCCTCGGAAGCCTGGCTTTAGGGGTTCCTTGACCCCTCCTCAAGGGGGGGGGTACTGTTAGGCGCCGGGGTCCGCTCGTCGGTGTGGCCCGGCGCCTAGCAACCAGGGACGCTGTACGTGTACAGCAGCCGGCTCCCTGGCAACGCTAGACGCCGGGCGCACTGAGCCGCATGGACCCTAGCAACGGGGACGCCACTGGCGGACCGCGTTCCCCGTTGCTGGGTCCATTTAAAATGATTATTTGCACCTGTTTCCTGGCCGTGCAGCAAGGCAGCTGCACGGCATTCATGCAATCAGCCCTGTCAGCAGCTGATTGGAGGGCTCCAGTTTATATGCTCTCTCAGTGCCTCACACAGACGCCGGTAATAGCTTCCTGCATGCTGTCTCTGTTTGCTGAGAGTCTGTTTCCAGTCTTGCTGTATCCGGTCGTTCCAGTCTTCAGTTGTCCTGTACTCGGAAGTCGTCATCTTGTTCCCGGAGTCCTGACTGATCACCGTTTAACATCCAGTGGTGTTCGTGAGTCGCGGCGTTGCCGTGTGTAGCGGCTTGGCCGCTTTATCATTTATTATTTGTGTTTCGGAGCATTTTGCGGAGGATTCCGCTTCCACAGATCCACTCTGGTATCCGGCGGTGCTGGGTAGGAGTATTGGACAAGTGGATTTTGGTTGTCCTTTTCACTGGCGGTTTTTCCGCACATACTTCAGGTTTTGTTAGTTAGCTTGTTGCCCTTGGCCTGTTGTTAGTCAGAGGTCCTCTTGTTATCATCCTGCCTCGGATTTCCCTTTGTCTCTCACTAAGACCGGGGGGCACCGGAGTTGGGCAGACATAATCCGCCCTTCAAACGTGGCTGCCAGGGGCTCAAGAAACCATAGTCTCGCAAGGGATTTCCGATAGCACGGGTGAGACAATAGAGTTAGGGCGCCAGGGGCAACTAGTCTTTCCTGCTCCCGTAACCAGCATTCCTTTCCAGTACTCTGGTCATTGTCATAAGATCTCCTCCGGTCAGGAGTACTGGAATCATAACACGTAGAGGATACTGGGCTTCCATTTAGTACCATGGGGTATAGACGGGTCCTTTGGGAGCCACTGGCATGTTAAGACTTTAACAGTGTGGGCTGGCTCCTCCCTATATGCCCCTCCTACTAGACTCAGTCTAGAAACTGTGCCAGAGGAGATGGACATACTTCGAGAGAAGGAAATACAGATAGTGGTGAGATTCAGACCAGCTCATACCGAATGGAAAAAAACATGCAGACCAGCATGCAACATGGAGAAACCAGGACAAGAAAGTATACTGGTGCCGGCTGAATTTCAAATAATGAACGGATATGAGTTTTTCAATAAAAAGTTATTCATACATTTATTAAGAATTATGCTATAAATTATTACATCGAATCTGATAGTCAAAAGGGTAAGATTAGTGTTAAAAGAATTGTGAGTCTCTCAAATTAACATGTGACCACTTCTATCTCCACTTAAACAATATGCACTTGTTTTCTGGCTAGGACTCATTCCTCCAAAGTGTCCTCAATACGCTTTGGATATAGGTATTTCCATGGTCATGGCCGCAACTAGGGGGCGGCTAAGGGGGCATGTGCCCCGGGTGCAGAATCTGAGAGGGTGCAGGGATAGGTACTTTGCCTCCTCTCCTTCCTCTCAGCCCTAAGAGGCTACCTTCTGCCGGGTCCTAAGACCCTCGCTGCAGGTCCCCGCTCCCCAGTACCACCAATGTGAACTCCTGGGAAACCGACCCCCCAGGCAAATAGAAGACTTATGAATGGGGTGGGGTGGCTGTTCACACACTCCTATGTCTGCCCCTGGCCCATTTCCTCAGAGCCTTCCCCCTCCTGCATGGCCGCTCCACCAGAAAAGGACAGGGCGAGAGAAAGCAGCAGCAGCCGATAATTAATCTGGGCACTGAGGTGAGGTCTCTATACACCAAAACAGCTGCTGCCCCCCAAAGTATGGTCCAAGGTCCCAACTGGCATACAGGGCTTGTAGTCATGCAGCAGTTGTCCAGTTGGAGTAATTCCCCCCCATGTGTATGATACAGTGATTGCATGGCTTATATCAGTCTTATAACACCAGGCAGTCCTAGGGACTCCTCTCTGCAACCAGGATAACCCCTCTCCCAAGAAAGTTAGTACTCCTCCTTAATTGGTTCTAGGTCTTGACTGGCATACTGGGTTTTGTATTCCTACAGCAGTAGGACAGTCAGAGTCCCCACACTATACTCTGAGGTGCATGTTAGTTTTCTTGTGTTCCTATCCATTTTCATAGGGAATGTATGCTGAATGCACCCTGGCAGTGCTGGTTGTCACTTTGCCAACTATTTATTACTGTGATTTTTACATGGTTCCAAAATATGTGTGTGTGTGTGTGTGTGTGCGTGCGTGCGTGCGTGCGTGCTTGCGTGCATGGGGGGTGCCAAATTACTGCTTGCCCCGGGTGCCAAAAATCCTAGTTTCGGCCCTGCCATGGTCTCAGGAAAAAAGTCCCCTTGGTTCTCAATTGCAGATCGAGGTCCAATGGCAACAGGGGAATGTCCAGAGATTCCAAATGGACAGCGCTGATGAGGATCCTGTGGGAGTTTGTAAGTCCAATAGTTGCCGGATGGTTAAGAATAGTAAGTGCAGTGCCTGTTGTTAGGAGGAGAAGGGCTCAACGCATTTTGCTGGTCTTAGTCACCGTCAGCTTCCTCAGGAGCATATGGAGAAACCATGCTAACCAGCATGCACTATTAAGAAATCATGCAAAACCGCATGAAACATGAAGAAACCATGTCAACCAGCACGTAACATGAAGAAACCATACTAACCAGCAGGTAACATGAAGAAATCATGTCAACCATCATGCAACACGAAGAAAACATGTTATCTAGCATGAAACAGGAAGCAACCATGCCAATCAGCATGTAATCTGAAGAAACTATGCTAACCATGCATGAAGGAGGAACAGCAACAGCTGAACCAATACTTAACCAAGTAGCAACGCAGGAAAACGAAGCACTGGGCGGGCACCCAGCATCCTCTATGGACTACGAAAAAAGCATTTATCGGTAGGTAATTAAAATCCTATTTTCTCTTACGTCCCAGAGGATGCTGGAGTTCCATTTAGTAACATGGGGATGTACCAAAGCTCCCAGTACGGGAGGGAGAGTGCTGAGGATCCTGCAGAATGGAGTGACCAAACTTTAGGTCCTCAGATGCCAAAGTATCGAACTTGTAGAACTTCAGCAAACGTGTTCGGACCCGACCAAGCAGTTTGTCGGCAAAGCTGTAAAGCCAAGACACCCCGTGCAGCTGCCCAGGAACAACCCACTGTACGAGTAGAGTGAGCCTTAACAGATCTTGGACACGGAAGGCCTGCCATAGAATAAGCAAGCTGGATTGTAAATCCGATCCAAAGAGCAAATGTCTGCTTAGAAACAGGACACCCAACCATGTTGGGACCATAAAGGACAAACAGAGCGTCCGACTACCTGTGACTAGAAGTCCTCTTCACAAGTTAGAAATTTGACGTCCACCTCCTGTAAAGGCTCAAACCAATCCGACTGCAGGAACTGCAGCACCACATTAAGATCCCAAGGTGCCGTAGGAGGCACAAAGGCTGGCTGGATATGCAGAATCCCTATCAAGAAAGTCTGAATCTCAGGGAGTGCAGCCAATTTTTTCTGGAAGAAAATGGACAAGGCCAAAATCTGGACCTTATATGGAGCGGAAGCATAGGCCCAGAACCACACCTGCTTGCAGAAAGAGGGGAAACCGTCCTAGTTGAAACTCCACCATAGGAAACTTCTTGGATTCACACCAAGACATGTACGTTTTCTAAATGCGATAGTAATGTTTAGACGTTACCCCGTTCCTAGTCTGTAGGAATAACTTTGTTCGGAATGCCCTTTCGATCTAAGATCTGGCGTTCAACCTCCATGCCATCAACATAGCCATGTAAGTCTTGATAAGTGCACGGCCCCTGTTGCAGAAGGTCCTCGTGAAGAGGAAGAGGCCTCGGATCTTCCAGCAGTAACTCCTCTGGATATGTCCGCATTCAAAGAATTAGCTACCTGCGGCCGGGAGGACTTTTTATATTTATAAGACTGTGCTCGGGTTGTAAGGATCCCATTTAGGTGATACTAATCATCTGCATTTGGACACTTTAAGCTCTTATAAAGAACACCTCTATTGTAGTTCTATTGTGAACTCCCTAAATGTGCTTTTTTAAAGTAGGGTAAAAAATTTTTTACCGGCAGGTAATTTACTTAATTCACTTCATTGCATTATAAAAATATGGATTGTTTTTATACCCATGTATGATGCATTATAATTATTAAAACTAATAGTATTTAAATACCAGTGCTTCTTTTTTCTTCACTTTGTGGGGAATTTCTGTTTCTAGTAACTCCAGAAGATCCGCGTACCAAGCACTTATTGGCCAGTCCGGAGCAATGAGGATCACTTGAACTCTTGTTCTTTTTAGTAGCTTGAGATTCATGGGATGAGTGGAAGTGGAGGGAACACATACACTGACTGGGACACCCACGGAATTACCAGGGCGTCCACCGCCACTGCTTGTGGGTCTCGTGACCTGGAACAGTATCTCCGAAGCTTCTCATTGAGGCGAGAGGCCATTATGTCTATCTGAAGTACACCCCATCGGCTTGTTACCTCTGCGAATACCTCTGGGTGGAGGCCCCATTCTCCTGGATGGAGACCGTGTCTGCTGAGAAAGTCTGCTTCCCAGTTGTCCACTCCCAGAATGAAGACTGCTGACAGCGCCCATGCATGCTTCTCTGCCCAGAGGAGGATTATTGCCCTGCTCTTCGTTCCACCCTGCCTGTTTATGTAGGACACCGCTGTGACGTTGTCCGACTGAACCAGAATGGCTTGATCTCGCAGAAGATGTGCCGCTTGTAGATCCAGAATGTTTATTGGAAGGAGAGATACCTGAACTGTCCGCTTTCCTTTGAAGTTTTCCCCCTGAGTGACTGCTTCCCAACCCCTGAGACTTGCATCTGTGGTTAGATGAATCCAATTCTGAATCCCGAACCTGCGGCCCTCGAGTAGGTGAGAAGTTTGCAGCCACCAGAGGAGTGAAATTCTGGCTTTCGGCAACACGCGTATCCGCTGGTGCATGTGACCAGGAGATCCAGTGGGAAAGACCTTGCAAGGAATCTTTTGTACTGTCGAGCCTCTTAGTAGGCAACCATCTTCCCCAGAAGGCGAATGCACTGATGAACCGATACCCAGGCTGGCATCAGGACATCCTGGACCATTGATTGGATCACCAACGCTTTCTTCACTGTTAGAAACACCCTCTGCATTTCCATCCTCAGGAAGAAACGCCTCCTTATCGGCTTCCAATGCAAAATTGGAAGCTTCAGGATCCATCCGAGATCCCGGGACAGTTGATTTGAGAGAGCAACACTCCGTAACAACATCTCCCTGGAGGATGTTAAGGTTGCCCAGATATGGAATTATGCCCACTCCCGGCTTGTGGAGCGGGAGTATAAAGGCTGCCATGGCCCTGATGAACACCCCCGGTGTTGCGTAGAAGCCAAGCTCAGTGTTTGGAACTGGAAGTGACATAGTTGTAGTGCAACCTTAGATAGGCCTAGAGAGGTGGCCAGATTGGAATGTGAAGTACGCACCCCTGATATCCCGGCATACCAGGAATTCCTCTACATCTCGAGCAGAGATCACCACTCCCAGACTCCATCCTGAATTGAACACCACCAGTAGGGAATCAATGACCCTAGGTTTGAATAGTAACCCCTGATATGTAAATGAGGTGGAACTGGAATAATAGGATTTTAATACCTACCGGTAAATCCTTTACTCTTAGTTCGTAGGGGATGCTGGGGATGCTTCAAAAACCATGCGTGTATAGAAGGGATCCGCAGGAGACATGGGCACTTTAAGACTTTGAATGGGTGTGAACTGGCTCCTCCCTCTATGCCCCTCCTCCAGACTCCAGTTTAAGTAACTGTGCTCAGGGAGACGGACATTTCGAGGAAAGAATTTATTGATAAACCACGGTGAGCATTTTACCAGCTCACACCTCCAGTATGCCGCAGAACGTGGCATTCAATAGAAAACCAGCCGACGGCATGAAGAATATACAGCAATATGCTGACATAAAGCGTAACACAACCTGTGTGTGTAAACACAACCAATAACAGCATAACACATGCCATGGCATGAATATCGTCAGCAACAGGCTGACTTAAATGCAACACACCATGTGTGTAAACATACCCAATAACTGCAGATACAGTACGCACTGGGACGGACGGACTAAGAGATAAGGATTTACCGGTAGGTATTAAAATCCTATTTTATCATACGTCCTAGGGGATGCTGGGGATGCTTCAAGAACCATGGGGTTTATACCAAAGCTCTAGAACGGTCGGGAGAGTGCGGATGACTCTGCAGCACCAATAGACCCAACAAGAGGTCCTCCTCAGCCAGGTTATCAAACTTGTAAAACTTCGCAAAGGTGTTTGATCCTGACCAAGTAGCAGCTCTGCAAAGCTGTAATGCCGAGACCCCTCGGGCAGCTGCCGAGGACGAGCCCAACTTTCTGGTAGAACGGGCTTTCACCAATTTTGGTAACTTAATTCTGCCATAGAATGAGCCTGCTGAATCGTATTACAGATCCAGCGTGCAATAGTCTGCTTGTAAGCAGGAGCCCTAATCTTGTTGGGAGCCCACCGGACAAACAGAGCCTCTGTTTTCCTAATCTGAGCCGTTCTGGCGACATAGATTTTCAAAGCTCTGACCACCTCGAGAGACTTCAATTCCACCAAGGCGTCAGTAGCCACTGGCACCACAATAGGCTGGTTTACGTGAAACGATGAAACCACTTTTGGCAGAAATTGCTGACGAGGTCTCAACTCCACTCTATCTGCATGGAAGATTAAATAGGGGCTTTTGTGAGACAAATCCGCCAATTCACACACCCGCCTTGCGGATGCCAAGGCCAACAGCATGACCACTTTCCAAGTAAGGAATTTCGACTCAACCTTACGCAAAAGTTCAAACCAATCAGATTGCAGGAACTGCAACACCACATTAAGATCCCATGGTGCCACTGGGGGCACAAAGGGAGGTTGGATGTGCAGCACGCTCTTTACAAAGGTCTGAACTTCTGGAAGGGAGGCCAATTCTTTCTGAAAGAAAATAGATAAGGCCGAAATTTGTACTTTAATGGAGCCTAACTTTAGGCCCGCATCGACACCTGCTTGCAAAAAATGGAGCAAACGCCCCAGCTGAAATTCTTCCGTAGGAGCCTTCTTGGATTCACACCAAGACACATGTTTTCTCCAAAAATGGTGGTAAAGCTTTGCCGTTACTTCTTTTCTAGCCTGAAGCAGTGTGGGAATTACTTCACTGGGAATACCCTTTCGGGCTAGGATTTGGCGTTCAACCGCCATGCCGTCAAACGCAGCTGCGGTAAGTCTTGATACACGCACGGTCCTTACTGTAACAGGTCCTCTTGTAGAGGAAGAGGCCAGGGATCTTCTATGAGTAATTCTTGAAGATCTGGATACCAAGCCCTCCTTGTCCAGTCTGGAACAATGAGAATCACCTGAACTTTTGTTCTTCTTATGATCTTTATCACCTCCGGAATGAGTGGAAGTGGAGGGAACACATAGACCGACTGAAACACCCATGGTGTCACCAGCGCGTCCACCGCTATTGCTTGATGATCCCTCGACCTGGAACAATATCGCTGAAGTTTCTTGTTGAGACGAGACGCCAACATGTCTATTTGAGGAATTCCCCAACGACTTGTCACTTCTGCAAAAACCTCTTGATGAAGACCCCACTCTCCTGTATGGAAATCGTGTCTGCTGAGGAAGTCTGCTTCCCAGTTGTCTACACCCAGAATGAAGACCGCTGACAGAGTGCTTACATGTCTTTCCGCCCAGCGGAAAACTTTAGTGGTTTCTGCCATTGCCGCTCTGCTTTTCGTTCCGCCCTGGCGGTTTACGTACGCCACTGCTGTTAAGTTGTCCGACTGAATTAAGACTGGCAGATCGTGAAAAATATGTTCCGCTTGCAGAAGGCTGTTGTAAATAGCCCTTAATTCTAGAATGTTTATTGCAGACAAGCTTCCTGGCTTGTCCATTTTCATTGGAAATTCTTCCGCATGAAAGACTGCTCCCCAGCCTCGGAGACTTGCATCCATGGACACCAGGATCCAATTCTGGATCCCGAACCTTCATCCCTCTAGGAGGTGAGAACTGTGCAGCCACCACAGGAGAGAAATTCTGGTCCTGGAAGATAGGATTATTTTCCGGTGCATGTGCAGGTGAGACCCGGACCACATGTCCAACTGGTCCCGCTAAAACCACTCTGGCATTTAACCTGCTCACTGAATGGCCTCGTAGGCCGCAACCATCTTCTTCATCAATGGAACATATTGATGGATTGACACTGTTGCAGATCTGATCCGACTCTGGATCCTCAGAACTCTTTCCACTGGAAGAAACAAACTCTGAACAGTTCTGCATCTAACATTATTCCCAACTCCGACAACTGCGTCGTTGGTATCAACAGTGATTCTGGCAAGTTCAGGAGCCAACCACTTTGTTGAAGAACTGTCAGGGAGAAAACGTTTTGCACCACTTGTTTCTTGACCTCGCCGTACTCGGGAGACCGTCCCAGTACAGAATAATAATGACTCTTACTATTGAAGGAAAATCATCATACCATCATCACTCTGGTGAATTGGCAATGACAATCCTGAATAGCAAACCCAGGTAAGCCTAATGCGGAAGAAACCGTACTTAGACCTTCTTTCTCCATTTACAGATTGGAGATCCCTGCCCTGAGAGATTCTGTCTTGTAGTTCAACTTCTTAAGTATAAATTTTTGGGATTGTTCTGACGGAACCATCCGGCCTCAGAAGCACGAACAACTACTCCCCCATGCGCATGTAATGCTAGTATAATCAACTTACATGCGGACACATAATTAGAGTATCACATATCTTCCTGCATACGATCCTTTGTGACAGGGCCCTGTGCAGAACAGGGGTGACTCTCACTTTATTCTATCCATGAGAAGGAATAACTTTACCTCAGCATTCATTATAAATGTTTATATATATATATTTTCAAATGCACCTATACACACATATACCTATATATATATGGCGCTGAAATGTGCTTTGAGGGGGAAGCCCCGCCCCCTTAATGGCGCGCTTCAG
Source organism: Pseudophryne corroboree (assembly GCF_028390025.1). Taxonomy (NCBI): domain Eukaryota; kingdom Metazoa; phylum Chordata; class Amphibia; order Anura; family Myobatrachidae; genus Pseudophryne; species Pseudophryne corroboree. Next base: position 179,060,606 of record NC_086452.1, read on the forward strand.
CCCCGCTATTACTTACAAATATTTATACTGGTGGGGGTTAAATATAGTGCCCAGGCACTTATATATTCTATTGCCAGTCTATGTTGAGGATTTATATGCTGCCCAGGGCGCTCCCCCCCGCGCCCTGCACCTGACAGTGCCTATGTATGTGGGAGCATGGCGCACAGCGCAACCGCTGTGCGGTACCTCAAAGCCTTCACTGAAGTCTTCTGATCTTCTTCTACTCATCTGACTTCTGGCTCTACAAGCGGGGTGACGGCGCGGCTCCGAGAGCGAGCATCTAGGCGTACCTAGCGATCAGACCCTCTGGAGTTAATGGTGTCCAGTAGCCTAAGAAGCAGAGCCTTGAAACTCACAGAAGTAGGTCTGCTTCTCTTCCCTCAGTCCCATGATGCAGGGAGACTGTTGCCAGCAGTGCTCCCTGAAAATAATAAACCTAACATAAAGTCTTTTCAGAGAAACTCAGTAGAGCTCCCCTGTGTGCGACCAGTCTCACTGTGCACAGAATCTCAACTGGAGTCCTGAGGAAGGGCATAGAGGGAGGGGCCAGTTCACACCCATTCAAAGTTTTAAAGTGCCCATGTCTCCTGCGGATCCCGTCTATACCCCATGGTTCTTGAAGCACCCTCAGCATCCTCTAGGACGTATGAGAAAATTACATTAATTTGACAAATTATATGATAGCTTCCAGCAGTAGTCTTTCTGCCTGAGAAGTTAGTAAACCTGATTTGAATAATCTGTGAGGCGGGAATACTAGAAATTCTAGTCTGCACTCCTGGACAACGCAACTGTTTCCAGGGGTCTAGGCAGGATATCGCCCAGATGTGTTACTGAATCTCTTTAGTCTCGCTCCCACCTGCCTGAACCCCTGGCAGTGAGGTCCACTGACAAACCGAAGGATTTGAAAATGGTCGAATTTGAAATCCGTCCCTGGGAACCTGGCAGTGCAGGTTTTCTGGATTTCCAAACGTCCTCTAAAGGAAGTGGAGAAATATGTGGAATCATGTTCGAAATAATTGCAGTGTAGGTGTAGGATATAATTTCATAGTCTGTGCAGCTGCGGACATACCAACTTACCCACAGTTGACATGGATAATCACGTATTCCGTGCATCCCAACAGGGTCTTACCTGTGAAGGGCGGACCTGTCATACCTTACTCGGATTCTGTATCTGCTGTCCATTGGTGTATCCACCGTTCCCTGCATGTTGAAACTGCCAGAGCAGTGGTCCCTGCATTATGCAGGTCAATCTCCTTCATGGCATCTCGCCGTGAAGCCTGTAGAATCCTGTATGTGACAAAGAAACAAGTACAAGTCACTTCTACACATCTAAATCATCAAGTAAGGAGCCTGACCACGTTACAATAGCCCCAGAGATGTACGCAAAAGTGGGTCTCCGAGTCACACCTGCAGCAGTGTACAGTATTAGAGATTAGTCTCAATAGGTGATCAGCCTTTATGGAGGTTGTACCAGGGACAGGTAAGACAACCATATATGACAATTTAGACACTCTATAGGGATGTGGATAATAAATCTCGGTGTACTCAGGTTTTCTCAAATAAGGATTACAACGCCCTTCACAGTGGGAAGGCATTCATTATATACATATACAGGTTGAGTATCCCTTATCCAAAATGCTTGGGACCAGAGGTATTTTGGATATGGGATTTTTCCGTATTTTGGAATAATTGCATACTATAATGAGATATCATGGTGATGGGACCTAAATCTAAGCACAGAATGCATTTATGTTACATATACACCCTATACACACAGCCTGAAGGTAATTTTAGCCAATATTTTTTATAACTTTGTGCATTAAACAAAGTGTGTCTACATTCACACAGTTAATTTATGTTTCATATACACCTTATACCTTACACTGTTACAAGCTGATGCCACAGCTTGTTTCTGTTTCTTGTCATTATCTGTTTGTTCCAGTGTCAGGTTTTTTAGTGTATCCCTTGTTTTGGAAAATCTGAATTTTGGGGTCCATTGACCCCTCTTCAAAGGGGGGGGGGTACTGTTATGAGCCAAGGTAGTGGTTCATTCCTGTTTTGCATTTTAGTTATGTATTTTATGTTTTACTTCTGTTTCTCTTCCCCGTGGGTGTTGTGGGGTGTCCGGTGTCCACCCTTAAGGAGAGGGTACTGTTATGAACCACAAGCAGTGGTTCATTCCTGTTCATGTATTATATGTTATAGTTCTCTTGCAGGCCAGGATTTCCTTTGCTCTGGTTTAGAAAGACTCTTGTTGGCCGCCGCTGGTGAGTCTGTGTAATTGCTGCCCCTTTTTTCATGTGTTTAGCCTCATCTGTCAATTGCACCTGTCAGTTTGGAGTCATGTAGCAGGGCAGTTGCACGACATAATTAATTAGGGTCCCTGCTGTGATTGGAAGAAATCCTTGTTATATTCTGTTTCAGTGCATTACACAGATGCCGGTGATGGCTTCTGTCTAGCTGCTTCCAGCCCTGAAGCATTCTTGTCCAGGAGTCCAGTGTCTGATCCAGTGTCTGATCCAGTATCCTGCCTTGAAGCATTCCTGTCCAGGAGTACTGTGGCTTTGTCTGTGCCTGATCCAGTTTCCGGCTTCTTGGTGTCCACCGGGCTGTCGTTTGGGATTCTGCCTGTTCTCCGGTCCTGAGAGCCTGTGTCAGCTACATTGGGGGCTCCTGTCCTTTTGCCAGTATTCGTACCGGTTTCGTGAGTAGCGGCTCTGCCGCATCCCTCAGCCTAGGCCGCAGCGTCTTGTTATATTTGTTTTGGAGTTTCTGCAGAGGTTCTGCGTTGGCGGTCCTCGCCGGTATACAACAGTGTCGTGTAGGCGTGGGGACAGCATTGCCTTTGTTGTTAGTCTTGGCAGCTGAGCCGCACATACTTTCATTTAGTTCCGTAGCACCCCTAACTCTGTATTTCTGTCTTTAGTTAGAGGTTCCCCTTATCATCATCCCGTCTCAGTTTACGCCTTGTCTCCAACTAAGACCGGGGGCATCGGAGTTGGGCAGACATAATCCGTCCTTCAAACGCGGCTGCCGTGGGCCCAAGAAACCATAGTCTCTCAGGCGTAAGCGGACAACGAGGGTGAGACAACGGAGTCAGGTTTCCATAGGGGTTGCAGCCGAGCTCTGTATCTATTACCTGTACTTGGGGCTCATCCGCCCAGTTCCAGGAGTTCCAAGTACAGTGAACGTAACACTGACTAGCGTAACCTTAATAGGGTAGCTAGCACATAATATCACTCCCCCCTTTTTTAACACCTTTTACCTCAGTGTAGTTATGTGGAGGACAGCGTTCCCTGTCAGCATGTGTCTGCAGGGAAAAAATGGCGCTGGTTAAAACTGGATCCGCTCTGAGGAGAAGCTCTGCCCCCTGTAATGGCGCGTCTTCCCACACTTAGAGAGTATACTAGCCTGAGGTAATTTTTGCAGCAAACAGTGGGTTAGACCTTGAAAGCTACGTTTGACCAGTGTAGAATGCCCTTCACAGCGCCATACACAGTGTGCCGCTGAGCCTTCCGGAGCACAGCCTGTCAGAGCTGCGCTCCCACCCTTGTGCCGCCATTCTCACCAGGGACCCGCTTACCGGGACTCTGGTGTCAGATTCGAGACTTTCCTCTGGCTCTGTTAGAGGGTGGCGGCATGCTGCGGGAGTGAGCGGTCGCTTTGGTCGGCTAATGATCATCTCCCTCAGGAGCTCAGTGTCCTGTCAGTGGAGATAGGGGCCATTAACCTCAAGGGTTGGATCCTACTTCCCCCCCCCCCTTCCCCAAAGTACCATGAAGCAGGTAGGCTGTTGCCAGCAGCCTGCCTGTATAATAACAAACTCTAGAAAACAATAAAACTAAGAAAACTCCTAGGAGCTCCCCTAGCTGTGACCAGCTCCTCCGGCACATTTTCTAAACTGAATCTGGTAGGAGGGGCATAGAGGGAGGAGCCAGCCCATACTGTTAAACTATTAAAGTGCCAGTGGATCCCAAAGGACCCGTCTTTACCCCATGGTACTAAATGGAATCCCAGCATCCTCTTGGACGTAAGAGAAAATACAAGCATTTCATAAGTGTCTAAGGTTTTTATCAGTGAATATTAGAAGTGTTGACCCTTCTTTTTCAAGAGCTCTGCAATTCGCCCTGGCATGTGGTCAAACAACTTCTGGGCCACATACTGACTGATGACCGCCCCTTCTTGCCTAATCAGTGCTTGGAGTTTGTCAGAATTTGTGGGGTTTTGTTAACACACCCACCTCTTGAGGATTGACCACAAGTTCTCAATGGGTTTAAGGTCTGGGGAGTTTCCTGGTCATAGCCCCAAAATGTCGATATTTTGTTCCCTGAGCCACTTGGTTATCACGTTTCCCTTATGGCAAGGTGCTCCATCATGCTGGAAAAGACATTATTTGTCACTAAACTGTTCTTGGATGGTAGGGAGAAGTTGCTCTTGGGGATGTTTTGGTACCATTCGTTTTTTCATGGCTGTGTTCTTAGGCAAAGTTATGAGTGATAACACAGAATGGAGGTTACGCTCTGAATGAGTTAGAACAATGGCGGCTAATTTCAAATGAATACATTTAAAAATGACAATTTAATAAAAAAAACACAAATGTATACATAAAACATTATATAGCATGAATTCAAGTGCGATGTTAAAAAGGTATATATTACCCTGGTAGACAAGTGGCTTCTTTATTGCCCTTGTCTGGAGAAGGAACGGTGAGCACTACCATCAGTCCTGTGTCATGCCTCCCTCCTGTTTAGCCAGCAATTTCCTCCTGCATACTAATAAATGGCATGCGATGCCCTCCTTTTACCTCCTGTAGCACAGACGAAAGACTATAGTTGCAGAATGACGGCACTAAAGGACGACTTTAAACAGATGACACAGAAGTCCACAATGGAATGTCATTGCGGACTTCTTTATCAAGGAACTGCATTAAAAATATTTGCACTGGTGCCCTCCCAGGTCAATCAAGCCCCATGTATCTACAATATTTTAACAGACCTGGCATATACTGGGTCACATCAGCCTCCAGCCCAATGCTTGGTTCCATCCCTCTCTGGAAACCCCCTTCTGCAAATATTGCATTTGCCCCTGTAAAGGTATTGTATGGTAAGCCAATTTGTTCCATTGACACTCCCTCTGCCGCAACTTATATCTGTTTCCACTTCTCCGTAGTGGTGTAATGTAGTCTAAGGGCAGAAATTGAAAGTCACGAATGGTATGGCCCTGAATGAAAAAGTGTCTACCCACCAGTGGTGTGCTTTTTTTTTTTTTTTTTTTATAGATGACCTGTGTGCATACTGTTTCTTTCTTTGATCATCCTAATAGTATTTCTCTGATAAATTTCTTACAAGGGCACATAATTAGTTAGACCGCATATTTTATTTCATCAGTTATCGGCTGCACGGCAGACTCTGGGGGTCGGAACCAAGGGACCGGGAGTCAGGGCTGTTTCTAGCCAATTTGGCTCCCAGTGCGAGATTTAAAAATGCACCCCCCATGACATAAAAAATGTGCCCCCCCCCCACACACACACCTAGATTAAAAAAAAAACGTTTGCGTGCACCAGACAAGGGGGCGTGGTCTCGTCTAAATGGGTGTGGCCTCATTTAAATGGGCATGGCCTCGTCTGAAAAGACTACCTCACAATCCAGTTTTTGACCCTGCTCCAACAGATCACGACCACCACAGGAAAAAAAAATTCTACCATATTAAGCCCCACACAGTAATGCCCCCTGCACCATATTATGCCACACACCGCAATGCCCTTGATACATTAAATCCCCAGACTACGGCAGGCAAGAGTCACCATTTCACACATTATGGCAGGTGTCCCCATTTTACACATTGAGAGAGAGAGATAATACTTACAGAGGCGATTACCGCTCTTCGGCCCGCCTCACCAGTCGCTCCTCGCGCCGGCCTTTCCCTCTTCCTTACTTGGAATCCCCTCTGAACTCCACTCGGGGTGGGGGGTGTGGGGTTTCGCGGAGTGACTGTGTTGCGTCATGACGCAACAATGCAACCGCGTCATTCTGTGAAACTCCACCCCCCGAGCGGGTTACTCGGGGAGAAATAGGAGGGGGAAGCAGGGAGCCACAGTTAGTGCCGCGGCGGGCGCCCAGTGCGGTTGCACTGCTTGCCTGCCCCAAGAAACGGCCCTGCCGGGAGTTCCATCTGAAGATTGAAGGTGCTTGAAGATTGTCTTCCAGCAGCGGCACAATAGGCATTTCTGACTGGTCGCATCAGATGCAACCATCTCAGGCAAAGCCTAGCCTGGTGTGGACACATCTGAATGTGACCACACCAGGCAAGTGGTTAAGAAAATACAAAAAAATATATATATATATAATACAGTGGCGTAACTAGAAATTTATCTCCCCCAAGCCAAAAAATTCTTTGGCGCCCCCTCCCCCCCCCCCCCCCATAATTGGGAGTAATAAAGGGCTAAATATGTGTGCGCCGAAGGCGCGCGCGCAGCAAAAAAGGGGTGTGGCTTCATTGGAATGGGCGTGGCATTGCAGGAAAAGACTACCTTATACCCCAGTTTTGCAACCTGCACGCCCAGACGTTGGCCACCACAGGAAAGAAAAATAATCCTGATTCATGCCCCTTACATTATTTGTCATTTTTCCTCCTTATAGTAATGCCCAGTATACATTATGCCACATACTGCAATGGCCCTTAGACATTATGCCACACACAATAATGCACATGACACAGTATGCACACACCATAATGCCCCCGACACATTATGCCACACACCATAATGCCTGTGACACATTATGACAGGAATCACAATGCCCTTTATACATTATGCTACACACTGCAATGCCCCTGATACATTATAGCACATACAATGTCTGTGACACATTATGACACACACTGCAATGTCCGTGATACATTATACCACACACTGCGAGTCGTTCGCTCTGTATTTTTCATCGCATCGCAGTGAAATTTCGCTTAGTGCGCATGCGTAATGTCCGCACTGCGACTGCGCCAAGTAATTTTACAATGAAGATAGTATTTTTACTCACGGCTTTTTCTTCGCTCCGGCGATCGTAGTGTGATTGACAGGAAATGGGTGTTACTGGGCGGAAACACGGCGTTTCATGGGCATGTGGATAAAAACGCTACCGTTTCCGGAAAAAACGCAGGAGTGGCCGGAGAAACGGAGGAGTGTCTGGGCGAACGCTGGGTGTGTTTATGACGTCAAACCAGGAACGACAAGCACTGAACTGATCGCAGATGCCGAGTAAGTCTGAAGTTACTCTGAAACTGCTAAGTAGTTTGTAATCGCAATATTGCGAATACATCGTTCGCAAATTTAAGAAGCTAAGATTCACTCCCAGTAGGCGGCGGCTTAGCGTGAGCAACTGTGCTAAATTCGCCTTGCGAGCGATCAACTCGGAATGAGGGCCATTATGCCACACACTGCAATGACCTTAAGACATTGGGCCTAATTCTGAGTTGATCGCAGCAGCAAATATGTTAGCAGTAGAGATGTGCACTTGAAATTTTTCGGGTTTTGTGTTTTGGTTTTGGGTTCGGTTCCGCGGCCGTGTTTTGGGTTCGACCGCGTTTTGGCAAAACCTCACCGAATTTTTTTTGTCGGATTCGGGTGTGTTTTGGATTCGGGTGTTTTTTTTTTAAAAACACTAAAAAACAGCTTAAATCATAGAATTTGGGGGTCATTTTGATCCCAAAGTATTATTAACCTCAAAAACCATAATTTCCACTCATTTTCAGTCTATTCTGAATACCTCACACCTCACAATATTATTTTTAGTCCTAAAATTTGCACCTAGGTCGCTGGATGACTAAGCTAAGCGACCCTAGTGGCCGACACAAACACCGTGCCCATCTAGGAGTGGCACTGCAGTGTCACGCAGGATGGCCTTTCCAAAAAACACTCCCCAAACAGCACATGACGCAAAGAAAAAAAGAGGCGCAATGAGGTAGCTGTGTGAGTAAGATAAGCGACCCTAGTGGCCGACACAAACACCGGGCCCATCTAGGAGTGGCACTGCAGTGTCACGCAGGATGGCCCTTCCAAAAAACCCTCCCCAAACAGCACATGACGCAAAGGAAGAAAGAGGCGCAATGAGGTAGCTGTGTGAGTAAGATAAGCGACCCTAGTGGCCGACACAAACACCGGGCCCGTCTAGGAGTGGCACTGCAGTGTCACGCAGGATGGCCCTTCCAAAAAACACTCCCCAAACAGCACATGACGCAAAGAAAAAAAGAGGCACAATGAGGTAGCTGTGTGAGTAAGATAAGCGACCCTAGTGGCCGACACAAACACCGGGCCCATCTAGGAGTGGCACTGCAGTGTCACGCAGGATGTCCCTTCCAAAAAACACTCCCCAAACAGCACATGACGCAAAGAAAAAAAGAGGCGCAATGAGGTAGCTGTGTGAGTAAGATAAGCGACCCTAGTGGCCGACACAAACACCTGGCCCATCTAGGAGTGTCACTGCAGTGTCACGCAGGATGGCCCTTCCAAAAAACCCTCCCCAAACAGCACATGACGCAAAGAAAAAAAGAGGCGCAATGAGGTAGCTGTGTGAGTAAGATAAGCGACCCTAGTGGCCGACACAAACACCGGGCCCATCTAGGAGTGGCACTGCAGTGTCACGCAGGATGGCCCTTCCAAAAAACATTCCACAAACAGCACATGACGCAAAGAAAAATTAAAGAAAAAAGAGGTGCAAGATGGAATTGTCCTTGGGCCCTCCCACCCACCCTTATGTTGTATAAACAGGACATGCACACTTTAACCAACCCATCATTTCAGTGACAGGGTCTGCCACACGACTGTGACTGAAATGACGGGTTGGTTTGGACCCCCACCAAAAAAGAAGCAATTAATCTCTCCTTGCACAAACTGGCTCTACAGAGGCAAGATGTCCACCTCATCATCATCCTCCGATATATCACCGTGTACATCCCCCTCCTCACAGATTATCAATTCGTCCCCACTGGAATCCACCATCTCAGCTCCCTGTGTACTTTGTGGAGGCAATTGCTGCTGGTCAATGTCTCCACGGAGGAATTGATTATAATTCATTTTAATGAACATCATCTTCTCCACATTTTCTGGATGTAACCTCGTACGCCGATTGCTGACAAGGTGAGCGGCGGCACTAAACACTCTTTCGGAGTACACACTTGTGGGAGGGCAACTTAGGTAGAATAAAGCCAGTTTGTGCAAGGGCCTCCAAATTGCCTCTTTTTCCTGCCAGTATAAGTACGGACTGTGTGACGTGCCTACTTGGATGCGGTCACTCATATAATCCTCCACCATTCTTTCAATGGTGAGAGAATCATATGCAGTGACAGTAGACGACATGTCCGTAATCGTTGTCAGGTCCTTCAGTCCGGACCAGATGTCAGCATCAGCAGTCGCTCCAGACTGCCCTGCATCACCGCCAGCGGGTGGGCTCGGAATTCTGAGCCTTTTCCTCGCACCCCCAGTTGCGGGAGAATGTGAAGGAGGAGATGTTGACAGGTCGCGTTCCGCTTGACTTGACAATTTTCTCACCAGCAGGTCTTTCAACCCCAGCAGACTTGTGTCTGCCGGAAAGAGAGATCCAAGGTAGGCTTTAAATCTAGGATCGAGCACGGTGGCCAAAATGTAGTGCTCTGATTTCAACAGATTGACCACCCGTGAATCCTTGTTAAGCGAATGAAGGGCTCCATCCACAAGTCCCACATGCCTAGCGGAATCGCTCCGTGTTAGCTCCTCCTTCAATATCTCCAGCTTCTTCTGCAAAAGCCTGATGAGGGGAATGACCTGACTCAGGCTGGCAGTGTCTGAACTGACTTCACGTGTGGCAAGTTCAAAGGGCATCAGAACCTTGCACAACGTTGAAATCATTCTCCACTGCGCTTGAGACAGGTGCATTCCACCTCCTATATCGTGCTCAATTGTATAGGCTTGAATGGCCTTTTGCTGCTCCTCCAACCTCTGAAGCATATAGAGGGTTGAATTCCACCTCGTTACCACTTCTTGCTTCAGATGATGGCAGGGCAGGTTCAGTAGTTTTTGGTGGTGCTCCAGTCTTCTGTACGTGGTGCCTGTACACCGAAAGTGTCCCGCAATTCTTCTGGCCACCGACAGCATCTCTTGCACGCCCCTGTCGTTTTTTAAAAAATTCTGCAAAACCAAATTCAAGGTATGTGCAAAACATGGGACGTGCTGGAATTTGCCCATATTTAATGCACACACAATATTGCTGGCGTTGTCCGATGCCACAAATCCACAGGAGAGTCCAATTGGGGTAAGCCATTCCGCGATGATCTTCCTCAGTTGCCGTAAGAGGTTTTCAGCTGTGTGCGTATTCTGGAAAGCGGTGATACAAAGCGTAGCCTGCCTAGGAAAGAGTTGGCGTTTGCGAGATGCTGCTACTGGTGCCGCCGCTGCTGTTCTTGCGGCGGGAGTCCATACATCTACCCAGTGGGCTGTCACAGTCATATAGTCCTGACCCTGCCCTGCTCCACTTGTCCACATGTCCGTGGTTAAGTGGACATTGGGTACAACTGCATTTTTTAGGACACTGGTGAGTCTTTTTCTGACGTCCGTGTACATTCTCGGTATCGCCTGCCTAGAGAAGTGGAACCTAGAAGGTATTTGGTAACGGGGGCACACTGCCTCAATAAATTGTCTAGTTCCCTGTGAACTAACGGCGGATACCGGACGCACGTCTAACACCAACATAGTCCTCGCAAAGGACTGTTGGACAGTCAATTGCTTACTGGAAGTAGTACAAGTGGGCTTACGACTTCCCCTCTGGGATGACGATCGACTCCCAGCAGCAACAACAGCAGCGCCAGCAGCAGTAGGCATTACACTCAAGGATGCATCGGAGGAATCCCAGGCAGGAGAGGACTCGTCAGAATTGCCAGTGACATGGCCTGCAGGACTATTGGCATTCCTGGGTAAGGAGGAAATTGACACTGAGGGAGTTGGTGGGGTGGTTTGCGTGAGCTTGGTTACAAGAGGAAGGGATTTACTGGTCAGTGGACTGCTTCCGCTGTCACCCAAAGTTTTTGAACTTGTCACTGACTTATTATGAATGCGCTGCAGGTGACGTATAAGGGAGGATGTTCCGAGGTGGTTAACGTCCTTACCCCTACTTATTACAGCTTGACAAAGGCAACACACGGCTTGACAAATGTCCGCATTTCTGGTGAAATACTTCCACACCGAAGAGCTGATTTTTTTTGTATTTTGACCAGGCATGTCAATGGCCCTATTCCTCCCACGGACAACAGGTGTCTCCCCGGGTGCCTGACTTAAACAAACCACCTCACCATCAGAATCCTCCTGGTCAATTTCCTCCCCAGCGCCAGCAACACCCATATCCTCCTCATCCTGGTGTACTTCAACACTGACATCTTCAATCTGACTATCAGGAACTGGACTGCGGGTGCTCCTTCCAGCACTTGCAGGGGGCGTGCAAATGGTGGAAGGCGCATGCTCTTCACGTCCAGTGTTGGGAAGGTCAGGCATCGCAACCGACACAATTGGACTCTCCTTGTGGATTTGGGATTTCGAAGAACGCACAGTTCTTTGCGGTGCTTTTGCCAGCTTGAGTCTTTTCAGTTTTCTAGCGAGAGGCTGAGTGCTTCCATCCTCATGTGAAGCTGAACCACTAGCCATGAACATAGGCCAGGGCCTCAGCCGTTCCTTGCCACTCCGTGTGGTAAATGGCATATTGGCAAGTTTACGCTTCTCCTCCGACAATTTTATTTTAGGTTTTGGAGTCCTTTTTTTACTGATATTTGGTGTTTTGGATTTGACATGCTCTGTACTATGACATTGGGCATCGGCCTTGGCAGACGACGTTGCTGGCATTTCATCGTCTCGGCCATGACTAGTGGCAGCAGCTTCAGCACGAGGTGGAAGTGGATCTTGATCTTTCCCTAATTTTGGAACCTCAACATTTTTGTTCTCCATATTTTAATAGGCACAACTAAAAGGCACCTCAGGTAAACAATGGAGATGGATGGATACTAGTATACTTATGGATGGACTGCCGAGTGCCGACACAGAGGTAGCTACAGCCGTGGACTACCGTACTGTGTCTGCTGCTAATATAGACTGGATGATAATGAGATGAAATCAATATATATATATATATGTATGTATATATAATATCACTAGTACTGCAGCCGGACTGGTAGATAATATATTTATTAGGTAATGATGACTGATGACAGACCTGCTGGACACTGTCAGCTCAGCAGCACTGCAGACTGCTACAGTAAGCTACTATACTATAGTAGTATGTACAAAGAAGAAAGAAAAAAAAAAAAACACGGGTAGGTGGTATACAATTATGGATGGACTGCCGAGTGCCGACACAGAGGTAGCTACAGCCGTGGACTAACGTACTGTGTCTGCTGCTAATATAGACTGGATGATTGATAATGAGATGAAATCAATATATATATATATGTATGTATATATAATATCACTAGTACTGCAGCCGGACAGGTAGATAATATATTTATTAGGTAATGATGACTGATGACGGACCTGCTGGACACTGTCAGCTCAGCAGCACCGCAGACTGCTACAGTAAGCTACTATACTATAGTAGTATGTACAAAGAAGAAAGAAAAAAAAAAACCACGGGTAGGTGGTATACAATTATGGATGGACTGCCGAGTGCCGACACAGAGGTAGCTACAGCCGTGGACTAACGTACTGTGTCTGCTGCTAATATAGACTGGATGATTGATAATGAGATGAAATCAATATATATATATGTATGTATATATAATATCACTAGTACTGCAGCCGGACAGGTAGATAATATATTTATTAGGTAATGATGACTGATGACGGACCTGCTGGACACTGTCAGCTCAGCAGCACCGCAGACTGCTACAGTAAGCTACTATACTATAGTAGTATGTACAAAGAAGAAAGAAAAAAAAAACACGGGTAGGTGGTATACAATTATGGATGGACTGCCGAGTGCCGACACAGAGGTAGCTACAGCCGTGGACTAACGTACTGTGTCTGCTGCTAATATAGACTGGATGATTGATAATGAGATGAAATCAATATATATATATATGTATGTATATATAATATCACTAGTACTGCAGCCGGACAGGTAGATAATATATTTATTAGGTAATGATGACTGATGACGGACCTGCTGGACACTGTCAGCTCAGCAGCACCGCAGACTGCTACAGTAAGCTACTATACTCTATAGTAGTATGTACAAAGAAGAAAGAAAAAAAAAAACCACGGGTAGGTGGTATACAATTATGGATGGACTGCCGAGTGCCGACACAGAGGTAGCTACAGCCGTGGACTAACGTACTGTGTCTGCTGCAAATATAGACTGGATGATTGATAATGAGATGAAATCAATATATATATATATGTATGTATATATAATATCACTAGTACTGCAGCCGGACAGGTAGATAATATATTTATTAGGTAATGATAACTGATGACGGACCTGCTGGACACTGTCAGCTCAGCAGCACCGCAGACTGCTACAGTAAGCTACTATACTATAGTAGTATGTACAAAGAAGAAAGAAAAAAAAAAACCACGGGTAGGTGGTATACAATTATGGATGGACTGCCGAGTGCCGACACAGAGGTAGCTACAGCCGTGGACTAACGTACTGTGTCTGCTGCTAATTTAGACTGGATGATTGATAATGAGATGAAATCAATATATATATATGTATGTATATATAATATCACTAGTACTGCAGCCGGACAGGTAGATAATATATTTATTAGGTAATGATGACTGATGACGGACCTGCTGGACACTGTCAGCTCAGCAGCACCGCAGACTGCTACAGTAAGCTACTATACTATAGTAGTATGTACAAAGAAGAAAGAAAAAAAAAAAACCACGGGTAGGTGGTATACAATTATGGATGGACTGCCGAGTGCCGACACAGAGGTAGCTACAGCCGTGGACTAACGTACTGTGTCTGCTGCTAATATAGACTGGATGATTGATAATGAGATGAAATCAATATATATATATGTATGTATATATAATATCACTAGTACTGCAGCCGGACAGGTAGATAATATATTTATTAGGTAATGATGACTGATGACGGACCTGCTGGACACTGTCAGCTCAGCAGCACCGCAGACTGCTACAGTAAGCTACTATACTCTATAGTAGTATGTACAAAGAAGAAAGAAAAAAAAAAAAACCACGGGTAGGTGGTATACAATTATGGATGGACTGCCGAGTGCCGACACAGAGGTAGCTACAGCCGTGGACTAACGTACTGTGTCTGCTGCTAATATAGAGTCTAGACTGGATGATAAATTATTGATAATGAGATGAAATCAATATAATATCACTAGTACTGCAGCCGGACAGGTACTATATATATTTATTATGTAATGACTGATGACGGACCTGCTGGACACTGTTAGGTCAGCACAGCACCGCAGACTGCTACAGTAAGCTACTATAGTAGTATGTATAAAGAAGAATGAAAAAAAAAAAAACCACGGGTAGGTGGTATACAATATTATATATATATATATATATTATATACAATTATATATATATATATATATATATATATATATATTAAACTGGTGGTGATTGATTATTAAACTGGTGGTCACTTCAGGTCACGTTGCAACTTGCAACTAGTACTCCGAGGCCTAAGCAGACAATCACAAAATATATTATTATACTGGTGGTCAGTGTGGTCACAACAATGGCAGTGTGGCACTGACTCTGGCAGCAAAAGTGTGCACTGTACGTTATATGTACTCCTGAGTCCTGCTCTCAGACTCTAACTGCTCCCCACTGTCAGTGTCTCCCCCACAAGTCAGATAAAAGATAATACACTTACAGTCACACTATCTATTATCTAATCTATAAATATCACTTCAGCAAGTAGTATAGTAGTATACAGTATAGTAGTACTCCTCCTAATAATGCTCCCCAAAATACTGTGTCTCTCTCTTCTCTAAACGGAGAGGACGCCAGCCACGTCCTCTCCCTATGACTCTCAATGCACGTGTGAAAATGGCGGCGACGCGCGGCTCCTTATATAGAATCCGAGTCTCGCGATAGAATCCGAGCCTCGCGAGAATCCGACAGCGTGATGATGACGTTCGGGCGCGCTCGGGTTAACCGAGCAAGGCGGGAAGATCCGAGTCGCTCGGACCCGTGTAAAAAAACATGAAGTTCGGGCGGGTTCGGATTCCGAGGAACCGAACCCGCTCATCTCTAGTTAGCAGTTGGGCAAAACCATGTGCACTGCAGGGGGGACAGATAGAACATGTGCAGAGAGAGTTAGATTTGGGTGGGGTGTGTTCAAACTGAAATCTAAATTGCAGTGTAAAAATAAAGCAGCCAGTATTTACCCTGCACAGAAACAAAATAACCCACCCAAATCTAACTCTCTCTGCAAATGTTATATCTGCCCCCCCTGCAGTGCACATGGTTTTGCCCAATTGCTAGCAAACTTGCTGCTGCGATCAACTCAGAATTACCCCCATTATACCACAATGCCCGCGATATAGTATACCATACACCGTAATGCCTGTGACACATATCGCAATGCCTGTTATACCCTATGCCACACACCGCAATGCCTGTTATATATTATGCCACACTGCAATGACCCTGAGACATTATACCACATACCACAATGCCCGTGATATAGTATACCACACACCGTAATGCCTGACACATTATGACACACACCGCAATGTCCGTGATACATTATGCCACACACTGCAATGACCCTGAGACATTATACCACATATCACAATGCCCGCGATATAGTATACCATACACCGTAATGCCTGTGACACATTATGACACACATCGCAATGTCCGTGATACATTATGCCACACACCGTAATGCCCATTACACATTAAGTCCTACAGTAAGGCTTCTAATTACTTTTCAATTACCTGCTCGTTGTCAGGGGTTTCATGCACTGGGTGTCATGCTCGTTGCCAGGTGTTTCATGCTCTTGGTTCCATGCACGGTGCCAGGGGTTTTCATGCTCGGGGTGTCATGCTCGTTGCCAGGGGTTTCATGCACTGGGTGTCATGCTCGTTGCCAGGTGTTTCATGCACTGGGTGTCATGCTCGTTGCCAGGGGTTTCATGCACTGGGTGTCATGCTCGTTGCCAGGGGTTTCATGCACTGGGTGTCATGCTCATTGCTAGGAGGTAGTCCTTGTTGCTAGGACTGTGCTCCCAGTGCCACATATGTCCCCAGTGCCAGATATTTCCCCACAGTGCCAGGTACTCACATGCCCCCAGTGCCAAATATAGCCCCCCCCCCCCATGTGCCAGGTACACATATACCCCCCCAGTGCCACATATGCCCCCAGTGCCAGATATTCCCCCACAGTGCCACATATGCCCCCAGTGCCAGATATCCCCCCCCAGTGCCATATATGCCCCCAGTGCCAGATATTCCCCCCCAGTGCCACATATGCCCCCAGTGCCAGATATTCCCCCCTTCCAGTGCCATATATGCCCCCAGTGCCAGATATTCCCCCCCAGTGCCACATATGCCCCAGTGCCAGATATTCCCCCCCTCCAGTGCCATATATGCCCCCAGTGCCAGATATTCCCCCCCAGTGCCACATATGCCCCCAGTGCCAGATATTCCCCCCCCAGTGCCATATATGCCCCCAGTGCCAGATATTCCCCCCACCTGCCATATATGCCCCCAGTGCCAGATATCCCCCCCCCGTGCCATATATGCCCCCAGTGCCAGATATTCCCCCCCAATGCCACATATGCCCCAGTGCCAGATATTCCCCCCCGTGCCACATATGTCCCCAGTGCCAGATATTCCCCCCGTGCCACATATGTCCCCAGTGCCAGATATCCCCCCCCCAGTGCCATATATGCCCCCGGTGCCAGATATTCCCCCCCCCCGTGCCATATATGCCCCCAGTGCCAGATATTCCCCCCCAGTGCCACATATGCCCCAGTGCCAGATATCCCCCCCCCCGTGCCACATATGTCCCCAGTGCCAGATATTCCCCCCCAGTGCCATATATGCCCCCAGTGCCAGATATTCCCCCCAGTGCCATATATGTCCCCAGTGCCAGATATTATCTCCCCCCCCGTGCCAAATATGCCCCCGGTGCCAGATATTCCCCCCAGTGCCATATATCCCCCCCCAGTGCCAGATATTCCCCCCAGTGCCATATATCCCCCCCCAGTGCCAGATATTCCCCCCAGTGCCATATATGTCCCCAGTGCCAGATATTCTTTCCCCCCCCCCGTGCCACATATGTCCCCAGTGCCATATATCCCCCCCAGTGCCAGATATGCCCCCTCAGTGCGTCCAGTGGCATAACTACTGCCCCTGCAGCCCTTGCGGTGGCTTGGGGGCGAGGGGCTGCGGGGGCCCCACTGATTTAGTGCAGACTGACATGCGGACGAGCGTCCGCATGTCAGTCTGCGGTCTCGTTCCCTCCGCTGCTGTTAGGAGGGACATGGAGGGCACGGTGCGCTCCTCTCCTGTGTCCCTTCTGTGTCTCCGGCGGCCGCGGGTCTAATAAAGGAAGTGCCGTTCGTGAGCACTTCCTTTATTAGAGTGACCCGAGGCCGCCGGAGACCCAGGAGGGACACAGGAGAGGCGCGCACTGTGCCCTCCGTGTCCCTCCTAACAGCAGGGGAGCGGGGGGAGCGGCGGCGGAGGAAGAGGGGGGGTGGGAACGACGCACTGAGGGGGCATATCTGGCACTGGGGGGGCATATATGGCACTGGGGACATATGTGGCACGGGGGGGGGGAGAATATCTGGCACTGGGGACATATATAGCACTGGGGGGTATATCTGGCACTGGGGGGGGATATATGGCACTGGGGGGAATATCTGGCACTGGGGGCATATTTGGCACGGGGGGGGAGATAATATCTGGCACTGGGGACATATATGGCACTGGGGGGAATATCTGGCACTGGGGGCATATATGGCACTGGGGGGGAATATCTGGCACTGGGGACATATGTGGCACGGGGGGGGGGAATATCTGGCACTGGGGCAAATGTGGCACTGGGGGGGGAATATCTGGCACTGGGGGCATATATGGCACGGGGGGGGAATATATGGCACTGGGGGCATATATGGCACTGGGGGGGAATATCTGGCACTGGGGACATATGTGGCACGGGGGGGGGAATATCTGGCACTGGGGACATATGTGGCACGGGGGGGAATATCTGGCACTGGGGCATATGTGGCACTGGGGGGGAATATCTGGCACTGGGGGCATATATGGCACGGGGGGGGATATCTGGCACTGGGGGCATATATGGCACGGGGGGGGAATATCTGGCACTGGGGGCATATATGGCACTGGGGGGGGGAATATCTGGCACTGGGGGCATATGTGGCACTGGGGGGAATATCTGGCACTGGGGACATATGTGGCACGGGGGGGAATATCTGGCACTGGGGCATATGTGGCACTGGGGGGGAATATCTGGCACTGGGGGCATATATGGCACTGGAGGGGGGGAATATCTGGCACTGGGGCATATGTGGCACTGGGGGGGAATATCTGACACTGGGGGCATATATGGCACTGGAGGGGGGGAATATCTGGCACTGGGGGCATATGTGGCACTGGGGGGAATATCTGGCACTGGGGGCATATATGGCACTGGGGGGGGATATCTGGCACTGGGGGCATATGTGGCACTGTGGGGGAATATCTGGCACTGGGGGCATATGTGGCACTGGGGGGGTATATGTGTACCTGGCACATGGGGGGGGGCTATATTTGGCACTGGGGGCATGTGAGTACCTGGCACTGTGGGGAAATATCTGGCACTGGGGACATATGTGGCACTGGGAGCACGTGCCCTAGCAACAAGGACTACCTCCTAGCAACGAGCATGACACCCAGTGCATGAAACCCCTGGCAACGAGCATGACACCCAGTGCATGAAACCCTGGCAACGAGCATGACACCCAGTGCATGAAACACCTGGCAACGAGCATGACACCCAGTGCATGAAACCCCTGGCAATGAGCATGACACCCCGAGCATGAAAACCCCTGGCACCGTGCATGGAACCAAGAGCATGAAACACCTGGCAACGAGCATGACACCCAGTGCATGAAACCCCTGACAACGAGCAGGTAATTGAAAAGTAATTAGAAGCCTTACTGTAGGACTTAATGTGTAATGGGCATTACGGTGTGTGGCATAATGTATCACGGACATTGCGATGTGTGTCATAATGTGTCACAGGCATTACGGTGTATGGTATACTATATCGCGGGCATTGTGATATGTGGTATAATGTCTCAGGGTCATTGCAGTGTGTGGCATAATGTATCACGGACATTGCGGTGTGTGTCATAATGTGTCAGGCATTACGGTGTGTGGCATACTATATCACGGGCATTGTGGTATGTGGTATAATGTCTCAGGGTCATTGCAGTGTGGCATAATATATAACGGGCATTGCGGTGTGTGGCATAGGGTATAACAGGCATTGCGATATGTGTCACAGGCATTACGGTGTATGGTATACTATATCGCGGGCATTGTGGTATAATGGGGGTAATTCTGAGTTGATCGCAGCAGCAAGTTTGCTAGCAATTGGGCAAAACCATGTGCACTGCAGGGGGGGCAGATATAACATTTGCAGAGAGAGTTAGATTTGGGTGGGTTATTTTGTTTCTGTGCAGGGTAAATACTGGCTGCTTTATTTTTACACTGCAATTTAGATTTCAGTTTGAACACACCCCACCCAAATCTAACTCTCTCTGCACATGTTCTATCTGTCCCCCCTGCAGTGCACATGGTTTTGCCCAACTGCTAACATATTTGCTGCTGCGATCAACTCAGAATTAGGCCCAATGTCTCAAGGTCATTGCAGTGTGTGGCATAATGTGTCACAGGCATTGTATGTGCTATAATGTATCGGGCATTGCAGTGTGTGGTATAATGTATCACGGACATTGCAGTGTGTGTCATAATGTGTCACAGACATTGTATGTGCTATAATGTATCAGGGGCATTGCAGTGTGTAGCATAATGTATAACGGGCATTGTGATTCCTGTCATAATGTGTCACAGGCATTATGGTGTGTGGCATAATGTGTCGGGGGCATTATGGTGTGTGCATACTGTGTCATGTGCATTATTGTGTGTGGCATAATGTCTAAGGGCCATTGCAGTATGTGGCATAATGTATACTGGGCATTACTATAAGGAGGAAAAATGACAAATAATGTAAGGGGCATGAATCAGGATTATTTTTCTTTCCTGTGGTGGCCAACGTCTGGGCGTGCAGGTTGCAAAACTGGGGTATAAGGTAGTCTTTTCCTGCAATGCCACGCCCATTCCAATGAAGTCACGCCCATTCCGATGAAGCCACGCCCCTTTTTTTGCTGCGCGCGCCTTCGACGCGCACATATTTAGCCCTTTATTGCTCCCAATTATGGGGGGGGGGGGAGGGGGCGCCAAAGAATTTTTTTGCTTGGGGGAGATAAATTTCTAGTTACGCCACTGAGTGCGTCGTTCCCACCCCCCCACCCCCCTTCCTCCGCCGCCGCTCCCCTGCTGTTAGGAGGGACACGGAGGGCACAGTGCGCGCCTCTCCTGTGTCCCTCCTGGGTCTCCGGCGGCCTCGGGTCACTCTAATAAAGGAAGTGCTCACGAACGGCACTTCCTTTATTAGACCCGCGGCCGCCGGAGACACAGGAGAGGCGCGCACTGTGCCCTCCGTGTCCCTCCTAACAGCAGCGGAGGGAACGAGACCGCAGACTGACATGCGGACGCTCGTCCGCATGTCAGTCTGCACTAAATCAGTGGCGCCCCCGCAGCCCCTCGCCCCCAAGCCACCGCGAGGGCTGCGGGGGCAGTAGTTACGCCACTGATATAATATATATATACAGTATATATTTTTACAATTTATATTAAAATGATATTGCTGTTATTGTTAAGAATGTGTGACACTTACTACCTTACTAGTGTTATATAACCTTAAAACCTTAAATTATGCTGGTTGTGTGCCCTGACGAAGAAGCTTAAGCCATGAAACGTTGATTGATGAATACACTATGTTTCATGCATTGAATTTGGAGCATCTTGAGTGTCATTATTTGCTTTGGAGTCTTTCTTATTCTAAATATTAGAATACAGATCTGAAATGTTGGACCTCAGCGCTAGTGTGAGCAGCTGCTGTTTGTGACTAGCTATATTGCTGTATATATGGATTCTGATTAGAGAGGGCACCCAGGCAGTTGGTACCATTGGGGTATTCGTGAAGAGTGCCGTACACCTCTATATCAAATATTGCATTTGCTTTTTACAATTGGTCTTACTATTATTAAAACATATCTTGAGACTTAGCAGTGTTATATAACCTTATTTAATATACCTTTTATTAGTTCAGTTCCACACCTTTTTCTATTTTGAATTATAGTGTGCAGGTTAATAATTTAATACTATCTACTGGCCGAATCAGTGCACAAGCATCATCATTATTGCACCCACATAAAATCCTCCTGCCGAAAGGCGTATCTGCATACTGTGTGTGAAATGAATCAATTTGTAATTGTTCCACATTTATATGTGAACGCTCTTACTGTACATGACATTTGTCCAACGCTAACTGAGCCCTGTATAATTCAGTTTAAAGTAACTTTTTTTTTTTAAATGGTTTTGAAGCTAATTGTGTGCTAAGAATATACTGTAGCTACTCAGAAGCAACAATTACACATGGTAATTATATTTAATTTACCAAGATTGTTATCATAAATCTAAATCTAGACAAGTATAGAACAAAAATATACATATTTCACTGAAGACGCTGGGCCTGAATCAGAGATGTGCACAAGCCCAATGGTTTACATACAACTCCGATTGCGAGAGAACTGGAAAAGAGCAGATGCTGCACTGCACATGTACAGGTCATGATTGACAAGCTGCGGCCATGTGGAGTCAGAGCAGGGACGGCGAGGGGCAGCATTGGAGAATGAGGAATCTTCAACCTAAGGGTTACTCAGATAACCAATATTCATGCAGAGTGATCCGATGCTGCGTCCTTGGACTCAGTGGAGGATAACAGAAACCAGTAGGAGGCATCCATTAACAAATGACAGCCTTTTGCTGCAATAGCATAATGTCACAGTAGTGGTGTCACGATCCGGGTAACTAGACGCCGCTTCCTACCTGTTAGGTACCTTCTAAGATTGGCTCAGCGACCCAGGGCCGGGCTATAGCTATGTTATGGTTATTGCCTGCAGCGCTGGTTTTAGCGGCCTTCTCAGTGTATGCACTTACGGTGGTTTGGCGCTCTCAGCCCCGTCACGGCCGTCACTGCTGCGCCTGCGGTTTTCTGCTGGATGTGCGTCCTCTGTGTACCCCAGCCGCCGCTTCCATCACCGTGGCCACTGTGCGCATGGAGTTTCTGCTGCTGCGGCTTCTGCCGCCATTGTTGTTTAACACATGGTTTCAGAGTGCTTCTTTCCCCTTCAATCTCTGTCAATGGGCGCAGCCATTTTGGACTTGGATCACATGTCACCATTCTCACCTATCCACAGTGCTGCTGGAGCCAGGGCATATCTGTCAGCCAATCCCTGCTATCCAGCAGGTATAAATATTAGAGATGAGCGCCTGAAATTTTCGGGTTTTGTGTTTTGGTTTTGGGTTCGGTTCCGCGGCCGTGTTTTGGGTTCGAGCGCGTTTTGGCAAAACCTCACCGAATTTTTTTTGTCGGATTCGGGTGTGTTTTGGATTCGGGTGTTTTTTTCAAAAAACACTAAAAAACAGCTTAAATCATAGAATTTGGGGGTCATTTTGATCCCAAAGTATTATTAACCTCAAAAACCATAATTTACACTCATTTTCAGTCTATTCTGAATACCTCACACCTCACAATATTATTTTTAGTCCTAAAATTTGCACCGAGGTCGCTGTGTGAGTAAGATAAGCGACCCTAGTGGCCGACACAAACACCGGGCCCATCTAGGAGTGGCACTGCAGTGTCACGCAGGATGTCCCTTCCAAAAAACCCTCCCCAAACAGCACATGACGCAAAGAAAAAAAGAGGCGCAATGAGGTAGCTGTGTGAGTAAGATTAGCGACCCTAGTGGCCGACACAAACACCGGGCCCATCTAGGAGTGGCACTGCAGTGTCACGCAGGATGGCCCTTCCAAAAAACCCTCCCCAAACAGCACATGACGCAAAGAAAAAAAGAGGCGCAATGAGGTAGCTGTGTGAGTAAGATTAGCGACCCTAGTGGCCGACACAAACACCGGGCCCATCTAGGAGTGTCACTGCAGTGTCACGCAGGATGTCCCTTCCAAAAAACACTCCCCAAACAGCACATGACGCAAAGAAAAAAAGAGGCGCAATGAGGTAGCTGTGTGAGTAAGATTAGCGACCCTAGTGGCCGACACAAACACCGGGCCCATCTAGGAGTGGCACTGCAGTGTCACGCAGGATGTCCCTTCCAAAAAACCCTCCCCAAACAGCACATGACGCAAAGAAAAAAAGAGGCGCAATGAGGTAGCTGACTGTGTGAGTAAGATTAGCGACCCTAGTGGCCGACACAAACACCGGGCCCATTTAGGAGTGGCACTGCAGTGTCACGCAGGATGTCCCTTCCAAAAAAACCTCCCCAATCAGCACATGATGCAAAGAAAAAGAAAAGAAAAAAGAGGTGCAAGATGGAATTGTCCTTGGGCCCTCCCACCCACCCTTATGTTGTATAAACAAAACAGGACACACACTTTAACCAACCCATCATTTCAGTGACAGGGTCTGCCACACGACTGTGACTGATATGACGGGTTGGTTTGGACCCCCCCCAAAAAAGAAGCAATTAATCTCTCCTTGCACAAAACTGGCTCTACAGAGGCAAGATGTCCACCTCATCATCACCCTCCGATATATCACCGTGTACATCCCCCTCCTCACAGATTATCAATTCGTCCCCACTGGAATCCACCATCTCAGCTCCCTGTGTACTTTGTGGAGGCAATTGCTGCTGGTCAATGTCTCCGCGGAGGAATTGATTATAATTCATTTTAATGAACATCATCTTCTCCACATTTTCTGGATGTAACCTCGTACGCCGATTGCTGACAAGGTGAGCGGCGGCACTAAACACTCTTTCGGAGTACACACTTGTGGGAGGGCAACTTAGGTAGAATAAAGCCAGTTTGTGCAAGGGCCTCCAAATTGCCTCTTTTTCCTGCCAGTATAAGTACGGACTGTGTGACGTGCCTACTTGGATGCGGTCACTCATATAATCCTCCACCATTCTATCAATGTTGAGAGAATCATATGCAGT
The DNA here is from genome assembly GCF_028390025.1 of Pseudophryne corroboree. Classification (NCBI taxonomy): domain Eukaryota; kingdom Metazoa; phylum Chordata; class Amphibia; order Anura; family Myobatrachidae; genus Pseudophryne; species Pseudophryne corroboree. The sequence goes on from NC_086452.1 coordinate 179,084,927, forward strand.
GACAGTAGACGACATGTCCGTAATCGTTGTCAGGTCCTTCAGTCCGGACCAGATGTCAGCATCAGCAGTCGCTCCAGACTGCCCTGCATCACCGCCAGCGGGTGGGCTCGGAATTCTGAGCCTTTTCCTCGCACCCCCAGTTGCGGGAGAATGTGAAGGAGGAGATGTTGACAGGTCGCGTTCCGCTTGACTTGACAATTTTCTCACCAGCAGGTCTTTCAACCCCAGCAGACTTGTGTCTGCCGGAAAGAGAGATCCAAGGTAGGCTTTAAATCTAGGATCGAGCACGGTGGCCAAAATGTAGTGCTCTGATTTCAACAGATTGACCACCCGTGAATCCTTGTTAAGCGAATTAAGGGCTCCATCCACAAGTCCCACATGCCTAGCGGAATCGCTCCGTGTTAGCTCCTCCTTCAATGTCTCCAGCTTCTTCTGCAAAAGCCTGATGAGGGGAATGACCTGACTCAGGCTGGCAGTGTCTGAACTGACTTCACGTGTGGCAAGTTCAAAGGGCATCAGAACCTTGCACAACGTTGAAATCATTCTCCACTGCGCTTGAGACAGGTGCATTCCACCTACTATATCGTGCTCAATTATATAGGCTTGAATGGCCTTTTGCTGCTCCTCCAACCTCTGAAGCATATAGAGGGTTGAATTCCACCTCGTTACCACTTCTTGCTTCAGATGATGGCAGGGCAGGTTCAGTAGTTTTTGGTGGTGCTCCAGTCTTCTGTACGTGGTGCCTGTACGCCGAAAGTGTCCCGCAATTCTTCTGGCCACCGACAGCATCTCTTGCACGCCCCTGTCGTTTTTTAAAAAATTCTGCACCACCAAATTCAAGGTATGTGCAAAACATGGGACGTGCTGGAATTTGCCCATATTTAATGCACACACAATATTGCTGGCGTTGTCCGATGCCACAAATCCACAGGAGAGTCCAATTGGGGTAAGCCATTCCGCGATGATCTTCCTCAGTTGCTGTAAGAGGTTTTCAGCTGTGTGCGTATTCTGGAAACCGGTGATACAAAGCGTAGCCTGCCTAGGAAAGAGTTGGCGTTTGCGAGATGCTGCTACTGGTGCCGCCGCTGCTGTTCTTGCGGCGGGAGTCCATACATCTACCCAGTGGGCTGTCACAGTCATATAGTCCTGACCCTGCCCTGCTCCACTTGTCCACATGTCCGTGGTTAAGTGGACATTGGGTACAGCTGCATTTTTTAGGACACTGGTGACTCTTTTTCTGAGGTCTGTGTACATTTTCGGTATCGCCTGCCTAGAGAAATGGAACCTAGATGGTATTTGGTACCGGGGACACAGTACCTCCAACAAGTCTCTAGTTGGCTCTGCAGTAATGATGGATACCGGAACCACGTTTCTCACCACCCAGGATGCCAAGGCCTCAGTTATCCGCTTTGCAGTAGGATGACTGCTGTGATATTTCATCTTCCTCGCAAAGGACTGTTGAACAGTCAATTGCTTACTGGAAGTAGTACAAGTGGGCTTATGACTTCCCCTCTGGGATGACCATCGACTCCCAGCGGCAACAACAGCAGCGCCAGCAGCAGTAGGTGTTACACGCAAGGATGCATCGGAGGAATCCCAGGCAGGAGAGGACTCGTCAGAATTGCCAGTGACATGGCCTGCAGGACTATTGGCATTCCTGGGGAAGGAGGAAATTGACACTGAGGGAGTTGGTGGGGTGGTTTGCGTGAGCTTGGTTACAAGAGGAAGGGATTTACTGGTCAGTGGACTGCTTCCGCTGTCACCCAAAGTTTTTGAACTTGTCACTGACTTATTATGAATGCGCTGCAGGTGACGTATAAGGGAGGATGTTCCGAGGTGGTTAACGTCCTTACCCCTACTTATTACAGCTTGACAAAGGGAACACACGGCTTGACACCTGTTGTCCGCATTTCTGGTGAAATACCTCCACACCGAAGAGCTGATTTTTTTGGTATTTTCACCTGGCATGTCAACGGCCATATTCCTCCCACGGACAACAGGTGTCTCCCCGGGTGCCTGACTTAAACAAACCACCTCACCATCAGAATCCTCCTGGTCAATTTCCTCCCCAGCGCCAGCAACACCCATATCCTCCTCATCCTGGTGTACTTCAACACTGACATCTTCAATCTGACTATCAGGAACTGGACTGCGGGTGCTCCTTCCAGCACTTGCAGGGGGCGTGCAAATGGTGGAAGGCGCATGCTCTTTACGTCCAGTGTTGGGAAGGTCAGGCATCGCAACCGACACAATTGGACTCTCCTTGTGGATTTGGGATTTCGAAGAATGCACAGTTCTTTGCTGTGCTGCTTTTGCCAGCTTGAGTCTTTTCATTTTTCTAGCGAGAGGCTGAGTGCTTCCATCCTCATGTGAAGCTGAACCACTAGCCATGAACATAGGCCAGGGCCTCAGCCGTTCCTTGCCACTCCGTGTCGTAAATGGCATATTGGCAAGTTTACGCTTCTCCTCCGACAATTTTATTTTAGGTTTTGGAGTCCTTTTTTTTCTGATATTTGGTGTTTTGGATTTGACATGCTCTGTACTATGACATTGGGCATCGGCCTTGGCAGACGACGTTGCTGGCATTTCATCGTCTCGGCCATGACTAGTGGCAGCAGCTTCAGCACGAGGTGGAAGTGGATCTTGATCTTTCCCTAATTTTGGAACCTCAACATTTTTGTTCTCCATATTTTAATAGGCACAACTAAAAGGCACCTCAGGTAAACAATGGAGATGGATACTAGTATACAATTATGGACTGCCTGCCGAGTGCAGACACAGAGGTAGCCACAGCCGTGAACTACCGTACTGTACTGTGTCTGCTGCTAATATAGACTGGTTGATAAAGAGATGTCTATGTAACTATGTATGTATAAAGAAGAAAGAAAAAAAAACCACGGTTAGGTGGTATACAATTATGGACGGACTGCCTGCCGAGTGCAGACACAGAGGTAGCCACAGCCGTGAACTACCGTACTGTACTGTGTCTGCTGCTAATATAGACTTGTTGATAAAGAGATGTCGTAGTAGTATGTATGTATAAAGAAGAAAAAAAAACCACGGTTAGGTGGTATATACAATTATGGACGGGCTGCCGAGTGCCGACACAGAGGTAGCCACAGCCGTGAACTACCGCACTGTACTGTGTCTGCTGCTAATATATAGACTGGTTGATAAAGAGATAGTATACTCGTAACTAGTATGTATGTATAAAGAAAGAAAAAAAAACCACGGTTAGGTGGTATATACAATTATGGACGGGCTGCCGAGTGCCGACACAGAGGTAGCCACAGCCGTGAACTACCGCACTGTACTGTGTCTGCTGCTAATATATAGACTGGTTGATAAAGAGATAGTATACTCGTAACTAGTATGTATGTATAAAGAAAGAAAAAAAAAACACGGTTAGGTGGTATATACAATTATGGACGGGCTGCCGAGTGCCGACACAGAGGTAGCCACAGCCGTGAACTACCGCACTGTACTGTGTCTGCTGCTAATATAGACTGGTTGATAAAGAGATAGTATACTCGTAACTAGTATGTATGTATAAAGAAAGAAAAAAAAACCACGGTTAGGTGGTATATACAATTATGGACGGGCTGCCGAGTGCCGACACAGAGGTAGCCACAGCCGTGAACTACCGCACTGTACTGTGTCTGCTGCTAATATAGACTGGTTGATAAAGAGATAGTATACTCGTAACTAGTATGACTATAAAGAAAGAAAAAAACTAATATTTTATATACTGGTGGTCAGGTCACTGGTCACTAGTCACACTGGCAGTGGCACTCCTGCAGCAAAAGTGTGCACTGTTTAATTTTAATATAATATTATGTACTCCTGGCTCCTGCTATAACCTATAACTGGCACTGCAGTGCTCCCCAGTCTCCCCCACAATTATAAGCTGTGTGAGCTGAGCACAGTCAGATATATATATACATTGATGCAGCACACTGGGCTGAGCAGTGCACACAGATATGGTATGTGACTGAGTCACTGTGTGTATCGTTTTTTTCAGGCAGAGAACGGATATATTAAATAAAACAAACAACTGCACTGTCTGGTGGTCACTGTGGTCGTCAGTCACTAAACTCTGCACTCTCTTCTACAGTATCACAGCCTCAGGTCAATCTCTCTCTCTCTCTCTCAACCCTAATCTAAATGGAGAGGACGCCAGCCACGTCCTCTCCCTATCAATCTCAATGCACGTGTGAAAATGGCGGCGACGCGCGGCTCCTTATATAGAATCCGAGTCTCGCGAGAATCCGACAGCGTCATGATGACGTTCGGGCGCGCTCGGGTTAACCGAGCAAGGCGGGAGGATCCGAGTCTGCTCGGACCCGTGAAAAAAACATGAAGTTCGTGCGGGTTCGGATTCAGAGAAACCGAACCCGCTCATCTCTAATAAATATCCTGTCCCAGCACCCACATAGGCACGTGGGGTGCCTGGTGCGCACAGGCACCCCCTAATGTCTGGCACCCCCCACACTCCAGTCTTGCTACAGCACAGTGGTTGCTGAGCGTGCGATCAGACCTCTGCCTGCAGCTCTATCCTGCGCCAGCCGCCCGCCCTGCTGATAATAAACGCTGAGTGGCCGGCAACCACACAGGGAGACATGTAACCTCGGGAAGTGGCCCGCTCTCTTCCAGCCTGCATGCATCCACGCCCACCTGCACATCCAGCCCACCTGCGCTCTCATTCCTCGCGTGCGTCCACATCACAGGCAGTGGCCCGTCTGTGCTCTCCTACAGCCCTTCCTCCCGTGCTCTCCAACAGCCCTTCCTCCATACCCAATCCTCCTGTGCTCTCCTCCAGCCCTCCCTCCCGTCCGGCCATGTTCTCCTCCATCCCTCCTTCTCGTCCTCCCGTCCTTTCCTCCAGCCCTCCCATCCATCCGCCCATGCTCTCCTCCATCCCTCCCTCTCGTCCTCCCATCCTTTCCTCCAGCCCTCCATCCTGTCCGCCCGTCCTCTCCTCCAGCCCTCCCTCCCGTCTGTCCATCCTCTCCTCCAGCCCTCCATCCTTACCGCCCGTGCTCTCCTCCAGCTGTCCATCCCTCCCACGCTCTCCTTCAGCCCTCCCTCCCTCCCACGCTCTTGTCCAGCAGTCCCTCCCATCCACTCACCCGTGTTCTACTCCAGCCCTTCCTCACCCCCGTCCGCCCTTTCTCTCCTGCATCCCTCCCTCCCATCCGCCTGTCCTCTCCTCCCCTCCTGTAAACCCGTCCTTTCCTCCAGCCCTCCCTCCCATCCGCCCGTCCTCTCCTCCAGCCTTCCATCCCATCTGCCCGTCCTTTCCTCCAGCCCTCCCTCCCATCCGCACAGCCTATCCTCCTCTCCTCCAGCCTTCCCTCCCATCCGCCCGTTCTTTCCTCCAGCCCTCCCTCCCATCCTATCCTCTTCTCCTCCAGCCTTCCCTCCCATCCGCCCGTCCTTTCCTCCAGCCCTCCCTCTTGCCTGTCCCTGCTCACCTACAAATCCCACCCTCCTGCCCGTGCTCTCCTCCAGCCCGCATGCCCGCCCGACCGTGCTCTCCTCCAACCCGACCGTGCACTCCTACAAGATCCACCCGCCTGTCCACCTGCCTGTGCTCTCTTCCAGTCCACCTGTGCTCTCAATTCTCGTGTGCATCCACGCCACAAGCAGCATTCCTCTCAGGGGTATTTAGAGCCGCCAGATGACACATTCTGCTAAGATGGTTCAACAGAGTCTCTGTCACTGAGACAGACAGTAAGTTACTATTCCTGATACCTTGCGTCCAATTCTGCATTGACCCCATTGTCTACAGAACATAAGAAAGCCCCACTGGGAGACACTGGAGCTTAATTGAAATAATTATTTGAATCATTATTACCCTGCTGGTCAGAACTGTATAACTGGCCCCTGGAGGCTGGGTTCCTGGGTTAATCATGGGTGCAGATAAACCTCCTCCCAGCTCCTCCTCTAACTGTGCCATGTGACGTGATTATGTCATGCCCTCACACTGGCCCACACTCTCACTCGGCTATTTGGTTAAGACAGTAGAGCAATTTAAACATGCATGGGATAGACATAAGGATATCCTTACACAGAAATAATGATTAAATAAGGTTTGAGGTAAAAATATGGTAAAAAAAGGAGCAGACTAGATGGGCCTTATCTAGTGGTTCTTATCTGCCGTCACATTCTATGTTTCTCATTTGCCGCGCCAATGCCACATGCAGCATGCTGGAGGAGTACACATTGACTTAATGAATTAGCCAGCAGTTCAGCAGTATAGTCTGTAACTGTGAGTGGTATAATGTGAATTCGGCTCATACTGTGTGGCATAACGTGAGTTTCTGTTCACACTGTGTGGCATAATGTGCATTTTGACTCATGCTGTATGGCATCATGTGAATAAGGGACACTACTGTCAATAGCTAGTGAGCATGGGGTCATATGTGAAAAATGCTGGTGTCCTGCAGAGTAGGGGTCTGACGGACAAGTGTGGCTCTGATGGCATGTGTAAATCTTAAACTTTACTAGTATATAAATCTCCCGTACTTTTCAGAATGGCCCACTCAGAATCAGGGTGTAGGTGCTGGGGGTGTGTGCAAGCGGTGGGGTTTGTGTATGGTGATTGGGGGGTGGGGATGCATATGGACCTAGGCCCACCACACTCTAGTTCCACCACAGTGTCAGGGATTGGTTGGGAAAGCGTAAGCAGCAATAGGATACAGCGGCAGCTAGGAATCTAGGTTATGCCATAGTGGACATTAAGCACCTCAGTGGTCTCACCATTATATCAATTTTTTTTTTCTTGTGTGTATTATATCTACTTGTAGTATTAGGAACTAGGAAGAAATTAGATTAAGCCATGTGATTTTACTAAGAGAATGTTAAATAGTGTTAGACATGTCCCTGGGCGGTGCTAGATACGCCCAAAAGGCGGTGCACCCCCTAATAAAATTAGCTGCGCACGCCTATGAGCACCCAGGAGGTTGTCAGTGCTTCAATGGTCTTTCCAGCGTTTCTAGTATGCAGTTCACTGGGGACTCTCCTGTGGATGTTTCCTGCAGCATAGCCTGACTCCCTGGTGATTTCCCTCTGCGGTGCAGTTCCAGCTCTTCCGTGCTAATTATCTGTGGTGCAACCTGCCTCCCTTGTTCCCACACCCAGCGCCAGCAGAGTGTATTACTCCGGCTTCCCAGCAGCCACTCTCCAGCAGTCCTCTGTTTACCTTCCTGCAGTTCTCACCATTACTGTGGAGTACAAATCCTGCGATCCCTAGTATTATTCACAGCTTTACCTGCGAACCCCAGCTTCATTCACAGCTTTACCTGTGAACCCCAGCTTCATTCACAGCTTTACCTGCGAACCCCAGCTTCAATCACAGCCTTACCTGCGAACCCCAACTTCAATCACAGCTTCAACTGTGAACCCCAGCTTCACTTTCAGTTTCACCTACGAACCCCAGCTTCATTTAAAGCTTCACCTGCGATCCCTAGCATCACCTTATACCTCACCTTGGTTCCCAAGTATTATACAGCACTTCCACTCATACTCCAGATTACTGGTTGTAACCAGTTGTGTTCTTAATATTCACTTGTGACATTTATCGTTTGGTTGCACATTATTTGACTCTTATGATATAATAAAAACCCTCAAAGACATCTTCTATTGTTGTGGTCACGCCTTCGGGCATCTGGTACTACTGCCTAGAGCATGTCTAGCAGTCCTCTCTCACCTCCTACATTCCGGTACCCGTCAGCCCCTACAACTGAGGCTTCCAGTTACCGACAACCGCCCTCAGTTGTGACAGTAAGCACTGACCTAATGGATCCAGTCGGAGACCAAGTCTATGCAAGAACTGGCAGCCCGTCTTGAACATCAGGAGGCTGCACAAGGCCATGTTATCCAATGTCTCCAGGATCTCTCCTCCCGACTGGATGAAATACAAGTTACCCTCCGTGGGTCAGGGGCATCCAGTATGCCAACAGTAGTACCTCCGGTGGTATTCCCACCCACCATACCCATTTCTCCTCCACGTCTCCACTTGCCGACACCTGTTAAATATGATGGATCCCCAAAAGCCTGCAGGGGTTTCCTAAACCAGTGCAAGATCCACTTTGAGCAGCAACCCAGCAGTTTTTTTACAGATCGCACTAAAGTTGCATACATCATCTCCCTACTCAGTGGCTCCGCCCTCGACTGGGCATCACCCCTATGGGAAAGATCAGATACCCTGCTGTCATCCTACTCCGACTTTGTGGCAACATTCAGACGTATTTTTGATGAGCCAGGTCGAGTGTCGTCAGCTTCTTCTGAGATCCTTCAGCTGCGTCAGGGGACACAAACTGTCGGCTAGTATTTAGTACAATTCCAGACATTGGCATCTGAAGTCTCTTGGAATGAGGAAGCCCTCTATGCAGCTTTCTGGCAAGGCCTGTCTGAACGTATTAAAAATGAGCTCGGCACTAGAGACTTACCCTTTGAAATTGAATGAGCTCATATCGCTCTCCACTAAAGTTGACCTACGGTTCTGTGACAGGGCTATGGAGCGAGGCAGGTCAACAGTTCATAAGATTCTTTCTGCTCCTCCTCCTCCTCATCAGCTGTCTCCGTCCAAAGACGAACATATGCAGATAGGTAATTCACGACTTTCTCCAGCAGAGCGCAGAAGACGTCATCCAATCGCCTTTGCCTATACTGTGCTGCACCTTCCCACCTCATTAATGCCTGTCCTGAGCGTCCTGGAAACTCCAAATCCTAGACCGCCAAGGAGAGGGTCGGCTAGGAGTGATGTATTCCTCTCCATCTTCAAGTGACTGCAATCTCTCAGTTTCTCTTCAGGTGGCTCAGCGTACCAAGAATCTTATTGCCTTATTGGAACTGGAGTAGCTGGAAACTTTATTACAGTGAAGTTCATAAACGGTGGTCTCTACCCACTGAGATACTGTCATCTCCTATATATTTAACTACCGTGGACGGCAGTAGGATTCCTGATGCAGTGATTACTTCCAAGACCCTACTTATCCGTCTGAGGGTAGGGGTTCTGCATACAGAGTTGATTTCCTTCCTGGTAATCCCAAGGGCCACTCATCCTGTGATTCTAGGCCTTCCATGGCTTCGTCTGCATAATCCCCAAGTTGATTGGAAGACAACCCATATTCTGGCATGGGGTCCTTCCTGTTCCAAGACATGTCTACATAAAGTGCTTCCAGTTTGCAATTCTTCCTCTAAGTCTCCTAATGTTCCACCTTCTCCATATCAGGATTTCACTGATGTATTCAGCATGTCTTCAGCCGATATTCTTCCTCCCCATAGAGAATGGGATTGCCCTATCGATCTCATTCCAGGGAAACTCCTCCTCGTGGACGCACGTATCCATTGTCGTTGCCTGAGGCCCACTCCATGGAGGAGTATGTCAAGGAAAATCTGGCTAAAGGGTTCATCCGGCCTTCATCTTCTCCAGCTGGCGCAGGCTTCTTCTTCGTAAAGAAGAAATATGGCGGCCTGTGGCCTTGTATTGACTACCGGGGTCTGAATGACATCAAAGTGAAAAATCGGTACCCTCTGCCACTTATCACCGAGTTGTTTGACCGCGTCAGTGGAGCCACTATTATCACTAAGTTAGATCTGAGGGGCGCTTATAATCTCATCCGAATCTGAAAGGGAGATGAGTGGAAGACTGCTTTTAACACCCATCCCGGACATTACGAGTACCTCGTCATGCCTTTCAGACTCAGCAATGTTCCAGCGGTATTTCAACACTTCGTGAATAATCTTCAGAGACATCCTTTATCGTCATGTTGTGGTTTATCTCGATGATATCCTTATATTCGCGAATGATCTAGAGGAACATTGGTTCTGGGTGAAAGAGGTTTTGTCCCGTTTTCATACCAATCATCTGTATTGCAAACTGGAAAAGTGCGTCTTTGAAGTTAAATCCATCCCGTTCCTGGGGTATATTGTATCCGGTTCTGGTCTGGAGATGGACCCTGAGAAGCTTCAAGCGATCCAAGATTGGCCGATTCCTGTAACCCTCAAGGGCATCCAGAGATTCCTAGGGTTTGTCAATTACTACAGGAAATATATTCAAGACTTTTCCACTGTTGTAGCGCCTATTACAGCTCTTACCAAAAAGGGTGCCAATCCTTTCAAATGGTCAGAAGAAGCTACCCAAGCCTTTAATTTGTTGAAACAAAGATTCATCTCTGCTCCGGTTTTGAAACAGCCAGATACCAGTTCGCCCTTCGCCCTTGAGGTGGATGCCTCTTCCGTTGGAGTGGGCGCAGTACTGTCATCTACATGATGGTCATCTACATCCTTGTGGTTTTTTCTCATGAAAGTTCTCTCCTGCCGAGCGTAACTACGCCATTGGCGATCAAGAACTTTTGGCTATCAAGTTCGCTTTGGAAGAGTGGAGGTACTTATTAGAAGGAGCTTCTCATACCATCATTATTATAACGGATCACAAGAATCTCCTGTATCTAAAAGGCGCTCAGTGTCTTCACCCTCGCCAAGCCAGGTGGTCACTTTTCTTCTCCAGATTCGACTTCAAATTACAGTTTTGTCCAGGGTCACAGAATTGCAAGGCTTATGCCCTTTCCCGCTCCTGGGATCAAGAAAATGAGTCTGAGTCTACTGACAAGCATTATATCATTGATCCAGTGGCATTCTCCGCAGTGAGGATGGACTCTATGCCCCCCGCCAGGGAAAAGTTTTGTGAAGCCGGCTCTCAGAAGGAAGCTCTTGCAATGGGCACATTCCTCTCACTTTGCCGGACACGCAGGCGTACGTAAGGCCTTAGAATTTGTTTTCAGGTCATACAGGTGGCCGACCCTAAAAAAGGACATTGCTGAATTTGTGGCCTCCTGCCCTAAATGTGCCCAACAGAAAGTACCCCGCCAGTCACCCGCTGGGCAACTGGTTCCTTTGTCTGTTCCTCATCGTCCGTGAACTCATCTCTCCATGGATTTCATCACGGATCTACCTGTGTGTAACAAATTCAACACCGTCTGGGTGGTAGTAGACCGGTTCACCAAGATGGCTCATTTAATTCCTTTCACTGGTCTCCCGTCAGCTTCCAAGTTGGCACAAGTCTTCATTCAAGAGATCTTCAGAGTACACGGTCTCCCTGTGGAGATAATTTCCGATAGAGGTGTTCAGTTTGTGGCCAAGTTCTGGCGAAGTCTTTGTCAAGCACTCCAAGTCAAGCTGAAATTCTCTACAGCCTATCACCCTCAAACCAATGGGCAAACTGAGAGGGTGAATCAAGACTTGGAGGCCTTCCTCCGTTTCTATGTATCCTCTTCCCAAGATGATTTGGTTCAACTTCTCCCATGGGCTGAATTCTGCCACAACAATCAGTATCATTCTTCATCTTCCCCCACGCCATTCTTCACCAATTATGGGTTTCAGCCAAAAGTTCCTGAGTTCCAGCCGCTTCCAGCAACATTGGTGCCTGCAGCTGATATCACGATTCAACAGTTTTCAAATAACTGGAAGAATGTTTGTACTATTTTGAAAGCATCCTCCAGGTACAAGAGATTTGCAGATAAGAAGCGTAGGGCAATTTGGCTGTCTATGCGCGTTTGGCTGTCTATGAAGAATCTACGACTGAGGGTTCCGAGTATGAAATTTGCTCCCCGCTATATCGGACCTTTCCTGATTGAGCAAGTCGTCATCCCAGTGGCTTACAAACTTCAGCTACCTCCGTTTTTGAAAGTTCCTAAGACGTTCCATGTTTCTCTCCTCAAACCAGTGATTCTGAATCACTTTCATTCAGTGCTTCCCTCTGCTCCCAAAGTCCAGACTCAACGTGGTGTTGAGTATAAGGTCGCCGAGATCCTGGACTTTTGTATTAGATATGGTCATCTCTAGTATCTGATAGATTGGAAGTACTATGGTCCTGAGGAACGTTCCTGGACAAATGCATATGATGTCCATGCTCCAAAATTAGTCCAGAAATTCCATTCCAGGTTTCCACAAAAACCTAAAGGGTGGGGGTGCTGTCACGATCCGGGTAACTAGATGCCGGTTCCTACCTGTTAGGTGCCTCCTAAGACTGATTCAGCGAGCCAGGGCCGGGCTATAGCTATGTTATGGTTATTGCCTGCAGCAATGGTTTTAGCGGCCTTCCCAGTGTATGCACTTACAGTGGTGCGGCGCTCTCAGCCCCGTCGCGGCTGTCACTGCTGCGCCTGTGGTCTTCTGCTGGACGTGCGTCCTTTGTGTGCCCCGGCCGCCGCTTCTATCTCTGTGGCCGTTGTGCGCGTCTGGGCGCGTGGAGTTTCTGCTGCTGCGGCTTCCACCGCCATTGTTGTTTGACACATGGTTTCAGAGTGCTTCTTTCCCCTTCAATCTCCATCAATGGGCGCAGCCATTTTGGACTTGGATCACATGTCATCATTCTCACCTATCCACAGTGCTGCTGTAGCCAGGGCATAACTGTCAGCCAATCCCTGCTATCCAGCAGGTATAAATATCCTGTCCCAGCACCCAGAAGGTTGTCAGTGCTTCAATGGTCTTTCCAGCGTTTCCAGTATGCAGTTCACTGTGGACTCTCCTCTGGATGTTTCCTGCAGCATAGCCTGACTCCCTGGTGATTTCCCTCTGCGGTGCAGTTCCAGCTCTCCCGTGCTAATGCTCTGTGGTGCAACCTGCCTCCCTTGTTCCTGCACCCAGCGCTATCAGAGTGTATTACTCCGGCTTCCCAGCAGCCACTCTCCAGCAGTCCTCTGTTTACCTTCCTGCAGTTCTCACCATTACTGTGGAGTACAAATCCTGCGATCCCTAGTATCATTCACAGCTTTACCTGCGAACCCCAGCTTCATTCACAGCTTTACCTGCGAACCCTAGCATCATCTTATACCTCACCTGGATTCCCAAGTATTATACACCACTTCCACTCATACTCTGGATAACTGGTTGTAACCAGTTGTGTTCTTACTATTCACTTGTGACATTTATTGTTTGGTTGCACATTATGTGACTCTTATGATTCAATTAAAACCCTCAAATACATCTTCTGTTTTTGTGGTCACGCCTTCGGGCATCTGGTACTACTGCCTAGCGCATGTCTAGGAGTCCTCTCTCACCTCCTACATTCCGGTACCCGTCAGCCCCTACAACTGAGGCTTCCAGTTACCAACACCAGCCCTCCGTTGTGACAAGTGGCTGCAACAATCGTCACAGTTGCTACTGCATAGGCCCAGTGTATCTACAGCTTCATCCTACATTGCTACTGAATCAGGCACAGTTGTTACTGCATAGGCCAAGTGTATCTTCAACTACATCCTACATTGTATTTGGGACAAACTCAACTTGTTTGCCACGAATAGTGTGCCAGCAGCTCCTGCTTCCATCGGAATGCATGGTGCGTACGTACGCTGCAACTACTTGCTGCAGGGTGCAGATTTTTTGCTGGCGCAATGCAACGCATGCAGCAAGCGAAAATCAACAAGACGAACCTGAACACATCTGTATATAGACAATTTTTATGTGTCATGCATTCGGCGCTATTCAGTGAGAACCAGGAGCGGATCTTGGTGCGGGCAAGCAGTGCCTTCGCACGGGGCGCTGTGGCCTGGGGGCGCGGTCGCAATGTCTCCCCAGGCACCGCCGCCTGCCCGCACCCTGCTCCCCGCTCCATGGCTGCAACAGACGCCACAAGGTGTAGAACCAGCCCTGGAGAGAACTACTAAATCAGCTGTATCTGCATACAACGTCAGGTGAGTGACGAGAATGGTGCATCTTATGAAGGTAATAACAGTACATTTTTTTTGTACACGTGAATGGACAAAATGTATAGTTTTAAACAAAATGAAAGAATTATGACAAGATAAAACAAGATAAATAAACACGTTGCCCAGGTGTGGATTTATCCTCTAGCAGAGGGAATGGAAAAAAATATTCCAACAATGCTGGATCGTATCCCAAGTGGAAGGTGGGAGCCACGGGTGTTTGTAGAATGCAGGATGCCCGGTATAACCTACATAGGCTCCATTTGCTTTTACCAGGTGAGGTCCAGTCTAGCGTCTGGTGTTGTCTGTTCTGGAAGGTGCAGGCAAGATGGGCCAATGCGTTTTTAGACCCACAGGGTCTCTTCTTCAAGGCATGTGCTTACCTGTCTGCATGGTGTCCTTTTATTGTGAACTGTGTTTGAAAGGGAGGTGGTTGTGCTTGTTTCCACCCACTTCCGGGTTGGAGGTTGGAAATTATGAAATTATGTGATTTGGTGATCGCATTATTTTACATTTATTCCCCATCTATACTGGAAGTTGGAGAGTGGCAATCGATGCTGATATGTGTCCGTAGTGGCAGGGATGTATCAAAGAAGAACAGGTGTGAACAGTAGCAGATCTTGCTACTGGAAAGCAGGATTTTTGCCCAGGGTGCCGCCTTCTGGAGGGCGCCACCGCCGTGGCAAGATCCGTTACTGGTGCCGCCCGGTGCTTTGTAGATGCCAGTGCTGTGCAGTGCGCGATAAAGTCATTGCGCACCGCACTGCGTTGTGGCAGCGGCACATAGACGCTAGAGGTCATAATTGACCTCTAGTGTCTATGCGGTGCTATGGGAGCGATGTCATGATGTCTCTCCAATAGATCCGAGGAGCGGCGCCGGCAGCGGGAGATGGAGGGCAGCAGCAGTTGGGAAGCAGGAGCCGGGATTGTATTAATTTTTTTTTGTAAGCGGTGCAACTAGGGGGCACAACTCTACAGGGGGCACAGTACTGGGGGCACAGTACTGGAGGCACAACTACTGAGGGCACACCACGCCCCTATTTTTCACCATGGGTGCCACAAGGTCTAGATCATGCCCTGGGTGTGAATTCTGTTAAGTGCCGGTGCTCTCCGAACAATGAACGTAAGTACTATGGTGGTGATTTTGTTGTTGATATCTGTCTTCCATTTCAGTCGTTTGCGGCAGACACCTTTATGGAGACCTGTGAACTAATAGCCACTATATACACTTACTTGAAGTTATTATGAAGTATATACATCTGTTTCTAATGTTAAGAAATGATATTCAATACTAAAGATCAAAATGGTACTTAATGTAGAGTACTAATAAATAAATAAGATTACAATTACATATAAAAAAAAATAATCTAAGTGCTACCTGAAAATTGAACCTGGGTCCCTCTGTATACTGAATGGGTGCTTCAAACCACCAAGCTATTTAATCTACTGAGGAAGTATAGTATGTCTTTCCAACCTAATGTTTAAGTTGAATCCAATGTTATGAATTAACAAATTAAAAAGATGAGCTCTATCAGAGGATCCATCCCAGATCCTTATGACTAACACACTGGTGTCTTAACCAACTAGGCTATCTAGCCTACTGAGGTAATATGTTTCTGGAACTTAATGTTGAAGTTGAATTTTTATATTTGAATGATTTTGTAGCAAAGATCTATGTTTTGTTGTATTATTTTATTTGTACAAATAGAGATTCACTGAGTAGTTTCTCAATTATGCCATTGAAAGTGTTATGGTAAACTCTTGATAAATAATACTCTTTAGTAAATGTCGACCTCCCTCCCGCTCCTTACTTCAAAAACTCTTCAATTCCGATCGACTCACCCGCGGCCAACCAAGCTTCATGGAGCAAAAGTGAGTGCACATTCCGGACGGCCAGAGCCGACCCTAGGCATAGGCAAACTAGGAAAATGATATGCAGCATGCCTATATTCTGTGTGTAACTGCGGCTGTATCTGCATACAAAATGCTACGTTACAGCCACAGTCACACACAGCATATACTAAAGTGGCATTAAGTGTGTCATTATGTGTATAAGGGCACTTATACTGTGTGGCATATTCAAAAGGGACATTATGTGTGTCTTGTGATCAACCAGACTCCGTCTCCCCTACGGTGGTGGTAGGTTTGAAGTTTTTTTTCCTTCCACTTGGCACCCCCCCCCCCGAGTATTAAGTACCTAGGGGTTCAATTAAATTCCAGTCAGTTAAAATACCGACAAGGTCAAAATCCTGACATGGTCCAAATACCGACATTTAAAATACAGACAAGGTCAAGATACCAACATTTAAACTGTCGACATGAGTTTTTCATGAGTTTTTTTTCATTGAAACCGACTTGTTCATACTTTTCCATCCCAGTGGACTTGGAGGGGGAATATAATAGTGTGCCGAGCGCGGTACACTTATACGGTGTCCATGTTGATCTATGTCGACATCCACACCAAGAAAACAATGAAAAACTTGTGTTGACTTTTGACCTGTCAACATTTTAAATGTCGGTATTTTGACCTTGTTGGTATTTTAAATGTCGGGATTTTGACCTTGCCGGTGTTTTGACCGTTGGCCAATTGTTGTAGGTATTTTGACCGTCGGAATTTTGATTATAGGTGTTTCATACTAAACGCACTCCGATAACTTCCTACACCTTGTGTCTCAGTAGAGTTCTAGAGTGATCTACACTGAGCTTCCTGTCTGCCTTGGGCTCGCGTCATTAACATTGTATATTAATCTTGATGAAAAGTATGATTTATGAGATTTAAGAAATATTTAATATATTATATTATAAGTTAATTAACTAAATATGAAATTATAAATACCTGTGTGGGAAGTGTAAATACTGCAACATTCATATTGAATAAATAAATATAAGATGGTAAAATATTTTAATTGATTGAATTAAGTGTACATAATAATGACATGGCAGCAAGTAGAATGTTAAGTGGTAATTAATGTAAGTTCAGCTTATTTCTGCTCTTTCCCTTCAGCACCTGGCTACCACTGCTTGTAAGGCAAAGAATGAATGGTTACTGAATAGCAAGAGTCCAACAACACAAGACTTTGTGGATCAGAAGCTACAGCTGGAAAGCTCAATGCAGCCCATATTCACAAAGCTGAACACACCACGGAAGAGGAATAGAATATAAAATACTCAGGGGCAGATGTATTAAGCTTGGAGAAGTGATAAAGCAGTGATAAATGCACGGTGATAACGGACCAGCCAATCAGCTCCAATATGTAAATTGACTGTTAGGAGCTGATTGGCTGATGCGTTATCCCCTTGCACTTATCACTGCTTTATCACTTCTCTAGGCTTAATACATCTGCCCCTCAAAGCGCTATGCTGCCTCTCTCTGTAGTCATGTGTCTTTTCTCCCACAGCAGCAACAAGGATTATTTAGTCATCAAATAAAATTATGTTTTACTTTACAGTCAAATATTGTACATTGAAGTAGTTACAAAGCAAATACTATAGCAATGTTACCTAATCTTTACTAAATGTTACCACTGCAGTTCACCAAAGGATTCCCATACTGCGGTGTTCTGATGTATCAGGGACCTCTTCCAAAGGCCCCCGGAAGGAGCACATTTATCTGGTGGTAGGCTTTGCATAAATCTTCCTGATAGCTTAGAAAAAAGAACCAGTGCATTGTACACTGAGAGGTGGAAATTGGAATACTTTCCCTTCTTGAGCATTTAGAATGTAAATGTCCTAGCTTCTGGCTGTGATATGAGGTTGTACCTTTCTTCTAATTAGCTTGATGACTGTCACCACCCATTCCGCACCATTCAGGCAAGGGTGGCTCAAGGCACAAGTTGACAGAAGGAGCGCAGCCCTGCGCCCCTAGCTGCTGGCTGAACCTCTGGCCCGGGCTGTTATATTAGACTCATATTGCTGCTTAGACACCACCTGGGATTCCCCCGGACACTCTAGAATTGTCTGGAGTTTGTCCGATCAAATCCAAAGATGCTGTGCCATTGACGTCATTGCAAGTGCATCACTGCCCTCTCTGCTGCCACCTCCTCTGCATTGCAGCTCTCCACACCAAACAGTGCAAGGACTTGGAGACCGGAGCAGCTGCTGGAGGAGGTATCAGAGCATGGGGCCATAGGGCAATGGAGGCAGTGTAAGTGTGGGGGAAGGGGGCACTAAAATAAATATTAGATTGGCCCTACATCCAGAGGAAAACTCAGTCCCCTGGTATTTACATTTCTTTGCTGACAGGGAGTTTTGTGCATATGCTAATAAGCCATGAGACGTCTTGCATCAATGAGTTCTGGATCATGCTAGAGTGGGAGTGAATGATTGTTCATCTGCTCTTGGGGTCTTCAGAGTCACTGAAGAGCCCACTTAGCTGATAGTATACCAGAGAATCGGATTAGTTTAGTAACTTGATTACACCCCACGATCCCCATAGCTACTTATGGGAATGCTGTGAACTCTGATGATGGGACTCTGATGATAATACTATTTATTCTTTATGCAAAGACACTGAAGATAAATGACTATCATACTTTCCAGACTGAAACAATCCCAATAATGTGGGGGCTTACCGCGAGACGGCATTGGCTCCACCCTGTTTTCCGATGCGGATTCTTTCATACTTGCAGCAAAATATAAACCCTGCAGTATTGCAATCTGCTCGGTGTTCTCAGCTATATTACAGCCGGCCTAGTGCTTTCTATGTGACATAGCACAGTGCAGGCTGGCAAATTGAAAACCTTTTCATGGAATAATGCTGCTGTGGGTAGTAATTGATGTACTTAGGCTAGCCTCGTGCACCATGTAAAGGGGCTGTGTTTTGTTTTTTTATATACTTGTCTTTACCTAAGGGAGCTAATCCAGTCTAACGGCTGCCAGGGAGTAATGAAAAACTAGAAATATCTGTATGGTTTAATGTTAAGGTGCCTAAACAAGGCCAGATCCATGGTTGGACATGTTGTAAGAAGAGACATATCCAATGCTGCCATGACTGGATAGGAGACTAGGAAATGTGGCATGGTTGTGGCCTTACCTTTCAATAGCAATTTGATATATGTCTTGACCGGAGTATGAAAATTGTATGTGTGTGTGTGTGTGTGTGTGTGTGTGTGTGTGTGTGTGTGTGTGTGTGTGTGTGTGTGTGTGTGTGTGTGTGCGTGTGTTACTATCCATCTGTGCATTCAGGTGTAATGGTTGTGTGTGCGTAGCTTCCCCTCAGTGACACACAACTCGTTACATACAAGCCAATCACATTGTTTATATAAGCACTACTATGTAAATTGCAGGACAAGGAAAAAAACAAGGCACACATGCTGTAACCGTATAAAGGATAATTGTCATTTTCCATATATGAACAATATTTCAACACACGTTTAGCCAATTATAGCAAAATTGCTGGGTCCAATAAGACTTCTGTAATATATATTTTTTTTATCCCTACTATTTTTCAGGGGCAGAGACTGGAAAAGTAAAACACTGACATTCTCGATGCCATTTTCAGTTTAAACGTATCTTTAAGTTTAGATTGTATTTGATGCAGTTTTTACATAATGATAAGTTTAGCAAAATGATTTTGTATCAAGTTGGGTGCCGGTTTATACCGGTCTGACTTGTAACCAGAGGCGTCACTAGGGTTGGTGTCACCCGGTGTGGTAACTCACGGTGTCACCCCCCATGCCACCCTCCCGTATCACAATACACGGAACCCTTAGTTATGTTTTTGTACTAGTTTTCACATTATAACACACAGAATGAGTCAAAAATCACATTATAGCACACTGCATGAGCCAAAATTCACATTTTAGCACACGGCATAAGCCGAAATTCACATTATAGCACACTGAATGAGCCGAAATTCACATTATAGCACACGGTATGAGCCGAAATTCACATTATAGCATACTGTATGAGCCGAAATTCACATTACAGTACACTGAATGAGCCGAAATTCACATTACAGCACACGGTTTAAGCCGAAATTCACATTATAGCACACTGTATGACACAAAATTCAGGGAGAGTGACAGCAGGGACAGGGACAGAGAGACAAGGAAAGTGACAGCAGGAGCAGGGAGAGTGACAGCAGGGACATAGGAACAGGGAGAGTGACAGATTGACTGGGAAAGTGACAACAGGGACAGGGAGAGTGACAGATGGACAGGGAAAGTGACAGCAGGGACATAGGGACAGAGAGAGGGACAGCAAGGGCACATAGTAGGGACTAGGGCGAGAGAAAGGCAGCAGGGTAAGATTACCTATTTAGCAGCGGCGGTGCTGAGGATGCTGTGGTCTGCGGGGCGGTGGATGAGATGGCTGTGATTGGCATGGTGCAGAGGAGGCGGAGGTGCAGAGAAGGACTGAGGGCAACGGTGGGGTGGCTGAGGGCAGCGCCGGTGTAGTGGAGGAGGAGGCAGAGGGCGGCGGCGGTGCAAGGAGGAGGAGGCTGTGGTCGGCAGCACTGCAGCTCCTATGACCGCGGCGCTACTATTTTGCGGACCGGCAGCCAATCAGGAGCGGCCGCGTGGCAAGAGCTCAATGTGGCGGCGGAGGTATTCAGACTCATACATACATATATATATATATATATACACACATATGTATATATATATATATATATATATATATACACACACACACTCAAAACATTTTTTTTTATTCAAAACATTTTTTTTTACTCAAGTAATAATGGTTTATAATGTAATTGTAAACTGTAAAACATTGAATCAAACATACACACCCTCTCTCAGCTGAAACAGCTCACAGCCAGCCAGAGAAGAAGGCAATGAGGTGCGCACTTTAGTCCCTGCAGTACAGCTCCCTCTGGTAACGGCCGTCCTCCCTGCCCAGCAAAGTCTCCTCCCATTCTCCCTCCCAGCAAGGCATGCGGTGCAGGCGTGCGTATGACGTCACTCGTGACGTACAGCACCCGGCAACAGTTTATAGCTCATCACCATGGTGATAGTAGTACGGACCCGGTCACCGCGGCGCCGCGGCGGTGTACAGGCGGGCCGGTGTGTATATCACCGCTGTCCGGTGATGAAGTCGGCGGGGGTGCGGTGCTGGGGAGGAATAAGTGTGGGTGCAGCCGCAGACGTATCTGTGGATGGGTGTGCGGGTGTGCAGCTCTTTTTGGTGTCACCCCATTGAAGGGTGACACCTGGGTGCGGGCCGCACCCCCCGCACCCCCCTCATGACGCCTCTGCTTGTAACACAACTAGTTATCCTTGCAAAGATCAAGACCTGATTGTAAGTCACATGCAAATTCAAAAGTGGACGCTGCTGGAGATTTCTATCACATTGTACAATGCATACGCACTTCATCTTGGGCAATGTACTCTACCAGTTCTTTATGTGAAATGATTTCTGGGTGACACAGCACGAGATCCGTTTTGTGGGAGCATAGCCAGACTTCATTCTTGAAGCGTTCAGGTCACAAAAGAACCCCTGTTTCTGACACATGTCAAAGTCGAAAAATATCATGCTGCACGTTGCCATATATTCACCCCATGCGCTTGCCCGCTGCACGTGCACATTCTCTCCCGTACGTACACATACTCGCAGTTGCGTGACGGCGCCTCCGTGGCCGTGTCCTCGGGCGCGTGGTATGTGCATTTACGGTAGAGTTTGGGTGCGTCTGGCGGGCGACTCAATCGTTACATAGTAAATCCAAATAGTCTGTTTTATAGGTAATGTTACCCTTAATAATAACTGTAAGTTTGTTTAGTGTAATCGGTCCCTGAACAGAGGAATTCCTCTTTGCATGATATGAAGGGTCAGACAGGGTCTGAGCGGTGGTGTTTGGTACCTAACTAAAGAACATTTTATTAGAAACGGATTGGTTAAGTAAAGATTAATCGCTCCTGCGTATAGTTATGTCTATAAGTAGTTTCTGGACATTTACTATATTTGCAGTTCATTATCCATGCGGCGGGAATCCTGAGATTCCCTCCCACCTGAGCAGTTTGATATAGTCACAGCCCACCTGTTTAAACCAACCTATGACCTTTTGTTATAATGCGGGGAGACATTCCTGTGTCCAATGAACAATAAGATTATAGGTCCCTTTGTAGTGTACTGTATGCAGTGTATATAAGACAAGCCAGCTTGGACCAGCTCAGTTTACTCTCCACAACGGTTTTCATCATTGACTAACTAGGAGCTGGTGACCAGGACTGCGCAGCGAATCATTCCCCAGTGTGTAAGTTCTCTCTGTGACCACCTTATTCTCTGACTGTATTTTACCACGCTCTCTCTCTCTCTCATTGTATGTTATTGTTTGCGATTGTGCCGCTATTGTATATTTATGTGTAGTTATTCTGTTAGATATTGATGTTAGCCTGTAGTGTATAAGATGTTAACTGTATTTTCCCTTTTTACATAACTAAATCTCATTAGTAAAGGTTTTGGAACCTTAGCAAGGTATTGTGTGTTTATTACATTGCTGAGGGTATTCGGAGCGTCTCAATCGATCAAACAGCTTCTATATTAACAAGGTTAAGAAGCGTTATATCAGTACAGTATTTCTGTAGCAAGGTTTACAGTACAAGCTTAATCTTTCAGTGTGTTGCATACAAGGTTTACTGAGTGTCATCCCGTGAGCATCTGCACCGCTCGTGTTCCACTCGTGGGCACAGCGTCTGCTACGCTAGTAGCGTAGCATTACTGTAGTCGGCCGCCTATAGCGTACTCGATACCAAACATAAGCCACGAGCGAACGTGCCGCTCGTGCATCTCAACCACGGATAAGCGTCTGCTACGCTAAGTGCGTATCCTTACGGTACCTCATACGCCAAATGCGTACTGAGTCTCTTACCCTCATATAGTGAATGTTATAGGAAAAATAATCAACCTTATCAATTGAGGGCTCGTCCGTCCTCCACATATCCGCACTAGCGAACACAGACTTTATCTGTCAGCAAAGGGCGGGACAGTAGTATCCCTTCGTATCCGTATTGGTGGTGAGGGATACTGTAGTGCTGACTAGATAAGTGTCTGTTTCGCTACGCTGTAGGTGTGCTGGTGGAAACCGTAAGAACAGTACGCTATTGTCTTTTAAAAAAAAAAATGTTTATTTCTGTTTTGCGTACACACGCACGCATGCACACACCTGTATTTCTTTTTCCATTTGTGTAATTTTCACATCTCACCTTCCTGTTTGCCATTTATAATTGATAACGTGCTGAGAAAGATTTGTTGCTATTGGTAGTTAAAAGTAAAAATAATACGTTAAGGAGCAATTTGTAAAACACGCACACCGCTTTGCCTAAAGATACAAGGAAAGATCTGTGTGGTGCTCGGTAGATGATTACAGTTAAAGATCATTTACATTGATATAAACGTGTTAGTTGTATTTCTGTGGACATATCTGGCCTGCATACACGTGTCCCTAACAAAGGGCGGGACTAGCGTACGCGACGCAAGGGCCGACGCACGGAGCGTATATTACGCACGGAGCGTCTGGGTATGCCCACGTAATCCAAATCACACGATAGTATTGTTTTAGTAGGCGATATGGAGGCAACACGATAATAGCGCAAGTCAATCTCAGTGTCCAAAATTTTAATCTAATAGATCCTTCTCTAGTTGCAACTCCTCTAGGACTAGACTGCGGTACTGAATGAAAGGGATTTCTGTACAGAAACGAAAGTAAAGAGTATATGAGGTGAAAGAGTGTGTATATATAAGTCATTTCTAATTTTTGGTTGGAACGTAGAAGTCGAGTTCTCGTGAGGACATCCGCGAAAGTGACGGCGCGTGGTGGCTTGGGAGGCATCCCTTGTTAAATATTGAAATTAGAGCATTAGAGTATAGCAGACCAGGAGGTCTACTGTAGAGACAGACCAGGAGGTCTAGGTACAGCAGACTAGGAAGTCCGCTATAGATAGAGTCAAGAAGCTCAACCACAGGTGGGTTGGTGCAGTACCCATATAGGCCATCAAGCTCTGGCTGAAGGAATTCGCAGCCGCAATTTTCGATTCCATTGTTCGTTCCGCACATAAGATTAGTTGCTTATGTGCAGTACGATTGTACCGCACGTAATTGTGTGTATTAGTTTATAACTTGACCCAGTACCATTTGCGTACGCTAGTGGGGTCATAAACGCTATTTGTACATTCTAACGTGATTTGTGTAATTTTTTATTTTAAGGGAGATTCGCTGGTCACTCGGGAATTCTCTAACAACCAATAGTTACTGGGAAGGGTAAGTGCTCTTCGGATCACACCCACATGTTCCAGTAAATAGAGGTTCAGGTCGCAGGAGCCCTGGGTTGAGTACGCCAGCGCTATGGCAGCGCGTGGGCGTATTGGTCGACGTGGGCGAGTGTGTGAAGGTGCTCGGTAAACTTTCACCGTCGGCCTACCCCGGACATCTTGGTTTTTGTAAGGGTTCGCTGAAGACCCTGATTTGAAGGTCAGAGGTAGTGAAAGCAACGCCTGCAAAGATGGGGGCCAGTTGTTCAGGTAGGGGGCGATCAACCTTGGTTCCGGTTGATTTAGTAAGCCAGCCAATAGGGTCGGCAAGGTATATCATGTGTGAGAAATACGGTTCACACACAGAGGTCTTGTGCGATGAATGGGAAAGAATGACTGTGCATGACGGGGAAAAGTTCCCACGAGTAGGTAGTTTTAGCCCAGAGGTGTTACAAAATCTAAGGAGAAGGATATGTCTCATTAAATCTGCAAAGAGACGGACCCGACATTATAACTATTTACAGTTATGGCAACAGGAGGGTGAAATACAAAGAGGATTGGCTCAAGCGGTTGGATCTAACCCTATCAGAAAACTGATAGCCACCGCTCCCCCACCACCATACATGACGGGAGAGAAGGGGGTTACAGAGAGTGGCACACTGGTGTTTGATAAACATGCACTTAGTAAATGTATAGATGTTAAGAATAATGTAACTAAGATTGTTGATGCTAATAATAACCCGTGCAAGCTGTACCCTGTTTTAAACTTTCCCCAGGATTGTGATCAAGAGGATGAGCACACAACAATATCGGCACTCTCTCCAGCAGCCACCATAGCAAAAACGACAGTGGGCACGGACCAACCCGTAAGAGTAGTATCAAAGGCCCATAGCGGAGGGACAGGTGAGGTCGTATCGACTGGTAAGTACGGCACTGTACACTATGCAGAAACCATTATACCACATGTTGTAGAATCTACTCAGAATGACGTTATTGAACTTAATCCTGTCAGGGTAATTGCAGTGCCAAATGGGAAAACTGACACTTCAGGAGTCACTCCAGTCAGGAACATCGCCATGCACTGCCCCTTTTCCCGAACAGAATTAAGATCAATCATGTCTGAATTCCCTGATCCTAGGAAAGATCTGGTTGCAAGCCAGAGATAGATTAGAGAGCTAGGTAACTCTGCAGAGCCCACTAACAAAGATTGGCGGACATTGCTGAGGGCATGTTTACGCAGTGAAATTTATCGCTGACTGTAAATTAGACGAAGAGGTACCCCTTACGGATGTGTACAATCAAGATAATGTAAAGATAATCAATTTACAGTTAGGAGAGTATTTCCCAGCTGTTGTCAAATGGAACAAAATTTTCTCCATTAAACAAAAAGAGGGAGAAACAGCTGCTGAGTATTTCCATCGGGCATTGCAGGACATGGCTAGGTATACAGGGATAGAAGACATCAAAACAAATGTGAATCATAGAGAAGTAGCTGTATCTGTGTTAATGGATGGTTTAAAGGAAGTATTGAAGACTAGGGTACAGACCACCCAACCATGTTGGCGAGGTTTGTCTGTGGCTACTTTGAGAGAGGCCGCTATTGATCATGATCGGAATATCACCAGACACAGGGAGTCGCAGAGTGATAAGTTAATGGCCATAAGTATACAGGCCCTGACCACAAGGCCACCTCAGCATAAATCTCAGACCCCTGTGGGTAAGTCAAATGTGGTAACTTGTTATTACTGTCATAAAGAGGGACATTTTGCATGAGACTGTAGAATTAAAAACACACAAAACTCATACCGAACCCCTAGGCAACGACATGACACACGAAATTGGGATCAAGGACCGCAGAGATGGAGTTATGTGCCACACGCAGGGGAAACAAGAAGGTATCCCCCAAGAAGAGACTGGCAAGTCTCCGATAGTTCCCATTTACCCCCTTCACAGGTAATAGCTGCCAGTGCGATACAGGGAGGTCACCTCACACCATAGGGGTGGAGCCACACCTGTAATCTGCAGCCAGTGAAATTAATTGCGAGCCTTGGAAGTGAACCCGAGGTCACAATTGATGTAGCTGGTAGATCTCCAAATTTCCTTGTAGATACGGGGGCGGCCAAGTCAGTGATAAATTCGACCGTGGGCATGAGAACCACTGGTAAAACAATTCCAGCCATGGGAGTAACAGGAGTAGTACGACACTATCCTTTTTAGCAAACCAGCAGAGATTACGATAGGGCCTTTGCATACCAAGCATTCTTTCCTGCTGGCTGCATCGGCTCCGACTAATCTCCTAGGGAGAGATTTACTGTGCAAAATGGGATGCGTCATATATTGTACTCCTGAAGGTGTGTTCTTGGACATACCCGAAAACCACGCTCAGGAAGTGCAGGATATGCTAGACTCCCCAACAAGATTAATGTCACACACTGTTGTTGTAAAAAGGTGTCCGTCCAAGGTAGAGGAAATGATTTCCCAGATACCGGAATCACTTTGGACCAAGGATGGACAAGACACTGGATTAATGGCAAACGTAGCCCCAGTAGTT
Source organism: Pseudophryne corroboree (assembly GCF_028390025.1). Classification (NCBI taxonomy): domain Eukaryota; kingdom Metazoa; phylum Chordata; class Amphibia; order Anura; family Myobatrachidae; genus Pseudophryne; species Pseudophryne corroboree. The sequence continues at coordinate 179,111,380 of NC_086452.1, forward strand.
GTACAAGTAAAAGATGGTGGGATAGCTCCAAAAATCCCACAATACCCTCTGAAGCCAGAGGTGGAGTTAGGAGTTTACCCTGTAATAGAGCGCTTGCAGGGCATTCTGGTAAGGGCGTCCAGCACTGCCAATAGTCCCATCTTCCCTGTTAAAAAGAGTGGGGGGAGGGGTTACAGACTAGTGCAGGATCTAAGAGGGATCAACAAAATAGTTGAGAGTCAATTCCCCGTAGTGCCAAATCCAGCTGTTATCCTTATGCAAATCCCTCCCACTGCCAAATTTTTCACTGTGATTGACCTCTGCTCCGCTTTCTTCTCGGTACCTCTGCACCCTGACAGTCAATACTTATTTGCATTTACATACAGAGGAGTTCAGTACACCTGGACTCGCTGACCACAAGGTTTCATAGACAGTCCAAGTATTTTCTCACAGGCCCTGCATGATTGTTTACAATCTTTCCAACCTGAGAGTGGATCAATATTGATACAGTATGTGGATGATGTACTGCTGTGCTCAGATTCACTGGAATCGTCCCTGAGAGATACAAAACAAGTCCTGTTTCATCTTTCAGACACCGGACACAAGGTTTCCAAAGAAAAGTTACAGTTATGCCAGACCATGGTGAAGTATTTGGGACACTGTCTGACACAAGGACTGAGACACCTCACCGCTGATAGAATTCAAGCAATTCGTGACATGACTCTGCCACAAACCCAGCAACAGATTAGAAGGTTTTTAGGAATGTGTGGGTATTGCCGTCACTGGATCCCAGGTTTTTCCATACTAGCCCTACCTTTGCAGGAGATGGTCTCATCAAGCAAACCTGATCGGATTTCGCACACAGACGAATCTGAGATGGCATTTGAGAGACTTAAACAGTGCCTAACGCAGGCACCGGCATTAGGTATGCCAGACTATGGGAAACCCTTTGAGCTGTACGGAACAGAGAGTGCTGGGTGCGCAGCAGGTGTCTTAACCCAGAAGCATGGTGATGCCAGCAGGCCGGTAGCCTACTACAGCACTCAGCTAGATACGGTAGTGCGATCCCTCCCCACATGCTTGCGAAGTGTTGCAGCGATAGCATTGCTAGTTACTAAAAGCGAAGATGTAGTGCTAGGACACAACCTCACAATTCATACACCACATGCAGTGTCAGCTTTACTGAATTCTGCCCAAACCAGACACGTCTCATTCTGCCCAAACCAGACACCAAACCAGACACGTCTCATCAGCACGGTTTACAAGATGGGAATTGGCATTGATGGCCCCAGTAAACATTACTATAAAGAGATGCAGCGCACTAAATCCTGCAACATAGCTCCCAGGTGTGCCTGGACAGCCACAAAGGGTGGAGGATGAGAGTGATGGTGAAGGAGGATTTAGTACAGGGGATGACACGCATGATTGTATGGAATATTTGACCCAAAATTTCACGGCAAGGCCTGACATCAGTGACAACCCACTGGAAGATGTAGATTTTACTTTCTACACTGACAGACAGACGAACTTGGGAGACTTCTGTACTGGATACGCAGTCGTAGATGACCAAAGTACCATAGAAGCAGAACCGCTAGGCCCACCACACTCAGCACAAGTTGCTGAACTGGTTGCTCTAACCAGAGCATGTGAATTGGCTAAGGGCAAGTCAGCCAATATCTACACAGATTCTAGGTACGCCTTCGGAGTAGTCCATGATTTCGGGGCCCTATGGCGCCTCAGAAATTTCATGACGGCAGCTGGCACACCCATAGCGCATGCAGCCCACATCAAAAGACTTCTAACAGCGATACAGGAACCCGACAGAGTGGCTGTTATCAAGTGTAAAGCTCACACATATAGCCAAGACCCGGTATCACTTGGTAACAGCCGAGCAGATGAAGCTGCTAAATCAGCAGCTGGTACCCCCATACAGACAGACATCACACAACTGATGGTATTCAATACTGTCAACACACAGAAATTGTGTGAAATGCAAAATTTGTGTTCTCCACAGGAAAAGGCAGTTTGGAGGTCAAAAGGATATGGCCAGGAGTCCTCAGGACTCTGGACAGATGGACAGGGTAAGCCAGTGGCACCCAGAGCATACCTTCCAAGTCTATCGGAAGCGGCACATGGGCTGACTCATCTAGGCAAAGAAGGAATGTGTAAGTTGGTAAGAGCTTATTGGTGCGCCCCAGGATTTTCTTCCCATGCGGGTAAAAGAGCGATGACATGTCTCACCTGCTTGAGGAAGAATATCGGAAAGGCAATACCAACAGAGCCATCCCATATCCCTCCGGCAGATGGCCCTTTCCAGGTAATACAAATTGATTTCATACAATTGCCACCTTGTAGAAATTTAAAGTATGTATTGGTCTGTATTGACGTGTTCTCAAATTGGGTTGAAGCATTTCCCGCGGCCACAAATACCGCTGTGTTTACTGCAAAGAAAATTGTGCAGAAATTTGTGTGTAGTTACGGTATCCCTAGAATAATTGAAAGCGATAGGGGTACCCATTTTACAGGTGAAGTCTTTCAAACAATGTGTAAGTTGATGGGAATTAATAGTAAGCTGCACACTCCGTACCGCCCCCAGGCGAGTGCGAAGGTGGAAAGAGTAAACAGCACTATTAAAAATAAATTGAGCAATGTAATGACTGAAACAGGATTGTTATGGCCCGAAGCTTTGCCAATCGTATTATACAGCATCAGAACCACTCCCAGGTCCCCTCTTAATCTGTCTCCTTTTGAAATTCTGTTTGGTCGACAACCCCATGTTATGATTAACCCCTAGGATGATTTGAAATGTAACAATGAAGTAACCGTAAAGTACTTGGTTAAGATGAGTAAGCAATTGAGGAATCAGAATGATAATCTAAAGTTGGTGATTCCTGATTTGCCAGACAGTAATTGTCATGACATTGAACATGGGGATTATGTAATGATACAGAATTTTCTACGCTCAGCTTGCCTTATTGACAGGTGGGAAGGACCATACCAAGTCTTATTAACCAGCACAACAGCATTGAAGGTTGCCGAGAGGGAGACTTGGGTCCACTCGTCTCATAGTAAAAAGGTTGCTGACCCAGAGAGGTCCCGTGATAAAGAACAGACGGGAGAGGTTGTATCACTAGAGGGTCTGTTCAGGGAAGATTGAGACGACACCTGAGCGATGAGAATAATAAGACCGGAGGCATTTGTCGAGCCGGATTTCTTTTTCCCATTTGTTATTTTCTCCAGTTCCCACCTCCCTCCTATTTCCCTTCCCCCTTCTCATTTTTCTCCTTTTACTCCTCTAAGATGGACTTGCCCCAAGAGACTGTGATCCGGATTTTCCTGTTGACCATGATGTTGACCAGAGCAGTCTGTTTCGGCGAGAGTACCGAGAAAGGATCTGGAATGAGTTCTGATGACAGATACGGAGGCGTAGATTTCCAAGAGCAGCACAATCACAGAGTAAAGGCGAGTATCAGAAAACGATCTGGTAGCATTGACAATAGAAGGAATTGTGAAGGATTGTTAGCTGAAGAAAACTGCATCTGTAGGCATTGTGACAACATAGTTGAGGATGGGTGCATCAAGAAATGTCAGTCCAGTTTTAATATCCATATGGACCGGCATCCATTGAGTGACTATCACTCCTTGGTGGGTAAAGTGTTAAACCAGACAGACTGTTGGGTATGCTCTCAAGTAATCATAAAAAGGTATTTACATGATGACATATATTTTTCTGTTTGAACTGTTTTAGGAAGTGGCAGTTATTGATGACTGCCAAAGGGTGGACTGTCAAAGTCGAAAAATATCATGCTGCACGTTGCCATATATTCACCCCATGCGCTTGCCCGCTGCACGTGCACATTCTCTCCCGTGCGTACACATACTCGCAGTTGCGTGACGGCGCCTCCGTGGCCGTGCGCTCGGGCGCGTGGTATGTGCATTTACGGTAGAGTTTGGGTGCGTCTGGCGGGCGACTCAATCGTTACATAGTAAATCCACATAGTATGTTTTATAGGTAATGTTCCCCTTAATAATAACTGTAAGTTTGTTTAGTGTAATCGGTCCCTGAACAGAGGAATTCCTCTTTGCATGATACGAAGGGTCAGACAGGGTCTGAGCGGTGGTGTTTGGTACCTAACTAAAGAACATTTTATTAGAAACGGATTGGTTAGGTAAAGATTAATCGCTCCTGCGTATAGTTATGTCTATAAGTAGTTTCTGGACATTTACTATATTTGCGGTTCATTATCCATGCGGCGGGAATCCTGAGATTCCCTCCCACCTGAGCAGTTTGATATAGTCACAGCCCACCTGTTTAAACCAACCTATGACCTTTTGTTATAATGCGGGGAGACATTCCTGTGTCCAATGAACAATAAGATTATAGGTCCCTATGTAGTGTACTGTATGCAGTGTATATAAGACCAGCCAGCTTGGACCAGCTCAGTCTACTCTCCACAACGGTTTTCATCATTGACTAACTAGGAGCTGGTGACCAGGACTGCGCAGCGAATCATTCCCCAGTGTGTAAGTTCTCTCTGTGACCACCTTATTCTCTGACTGTATTTTGCCACGCTCTCTCTCTCTCATTGTATGTTATTGTTTGCGATTGTGCCGCTATTGTATATTTATGTGTAGTTATTCTGTTAGATATTGATGTTAGCCTGTAGTGTATAAGATGTTAACTGTATTTTCCCTTTTTACATAACTAAATCTCGTTAGTAAAGGTTTTGGAACCTTAGCAAGGTATTGTGTGTTTATTACATTGCTGAGGGTATTCGGAGCGTCTCATTCGCTCAAACAGCTTCTATATTAACAAGGTTAAGAAGCGTTATATCAGTACAGTATTTCAGTAGCAAGGTTTACAGTATAAGCTTAATCTTTCAGTGTGTTGCATACAAGGTTTACTGAGTGTCATCCCGTGAGCGTCTGCACCGCTCGTGTTCCACTCGTGGGCACAGCGTCTGCTACGCTAGTAGCGTAGCATTACGGTAGTCGGCCGCCTATAGCGTACTCGATACCAAACGTAAGCCACGAGCGAACGTGCCGCTTGTGCGTCTCGACCACGGATAAGCGTCTGCTACGCTAAGTGCGTATCCTTACGGTACCTCATACGCCAATTGCGTACTGAGTCTCTTACCCTCATATAGTGAATGTTATAGGATAAATAATCAACCTTATCACACATCTTTTGCACATAGCAAGGTTTGGAATTAATGTAGATATATGTTGGCAGTTGCAGACAGAAAAACAGTGAGCAGTGTGACAATACTCATAATGCCTTGTGGATATTTGCATTGGCATAATGTTGTATATCTGGCTGCTTTGGGTGTCTGTACTTGCAGCTTATATTCATGAGAACTGAACCAGGCCCTTTATGAGAAACAGATGGATCGCTGTTCCTGTAATATTTGAATAATACATAGAATTCAACTAAATATTGCAAATTAAGTGTACACTAGTCCCTAGAGTATTACTTAGTAGCTAGACTGTATATAAAACTACCTAATCCCCAGAACCTACGATCCCTGAGGCTTAGCGCTGATGCACCAGAGGTGGCAGCCGTGTCAGCGACTGCCCAGTAGTCTCCACCTGAGACAGTAAGGCTATATGCGTCTAGAAGCACTAACCGTAAAAAGATGCCTTACCTTCTCCACGTTCTCTGGCCTCTAGTACATCTAACTGGCGCCCACCGAAACAGTAGTGTTTACACGGAGGTATTCGTTGTCACGACCCGACGGAGAGTTGGAGGAACGTATCTCTTTTATGATTTTAAGATGCATAGAAAGACTGCTCAAAAAAACAAACAAAAAAAAACACAGGACAATATAAAAACAAAAAAAAGCTTGTGGCTGTAAAAAATAAATAAAAGGACAGCCACAACGTTTACACAGTGGTCTGGCTCCTGCTGCACCAAACAAAAAAATTAATTCCCTGAGCCGGGGTTATAGGGGGCTGGCCCATTGCATCCTGGGTGTCTAAAAGCTTTAGACCGTTTGGTGCCCGTTCCTCTGATGCCACCTAATACCCAAGGTAGCTCCTGTGGATACTACTGAGGAGCCTGAAAGAGAAGTACTTGTTTTGGGCTGCAGTTTAAGATGAGAGGGGAGAGGAGAGAATAGGAGAGAAATAGATTGGATTTTAACCCCTGACAGGTTGGACCCCAATATACTAAATAAGGGGTTTGAAATCACCCCATTTATAGTAGACTGATAAAATGTAGAAACTTTGAAGGTACCATGGTAGTTGTAGGTGCATGGTAGTTCTTGGATACTGCTTAATGTAGCAGATAGATAACAATGGAGTTTAATTGGCTGTATTGTAATTAGTGATGTTCACCGGACATTTTTCGGGTTTTGTGTTTTGGTTTTGGATTCGGTTCCGTGGCCGTGTTTTGGATTTGGACGCGTTTTGACAAAACCTCCCTGAAATTTTTTTGTCGGATTCGGGTGTGTTTTGGATTCAGGTGTTTTTTTACAAAGAACCCTCAAAAACAGCTTAAATCATAGGATTTGTGGGTCATTTTGATCCCATAGTATTATTAACCTCAATAACCATAATTTCCACTCATTTCCAGTCTATTTCAGTCTATTCTGAACACCTCACACCTCACAATATTATTTTCAGTCCTAAAATTTGCACCGAGGTCGCTGTATGACTAAGCTAAGCGACCCAAGTGGCCGACACAAACACATGGCCCATCTAGGAGTGGCACTGCAGTGTCAGACAGGATGGCACTTCAAAAAATAGTCCCCAAACAGCACATGATGCAAAGAAAAATGAAAGAAAAAAGAGGTGCAAGATGGAATTGTCCTTGGGCCCTCCTACCCACCCTTATGTTGTATAAACAGGACATGCACACTTTTTAACATACCCATCATTTTAGCCACAGGGTCTGCACTATGACTGTGACTGAAATGACTGGTTAGTTTGGGCCCCCACCAAAAAAGAAGCAATCAATCTCTCCTTGCACAAACTGTCTCTACAGAGGCAAGATGTCCACCTCCTCCTCATCCTCCGATTCCTCACCCATTTCACTGTGTACATCCACCTCCTCACAGATTATTAATTCGTCCCCACTGGAATCCACCATCTCAGGTCCCTGTGTACTTTCTGGAGGCAATTGCTGGTGAATGTCTCCACGGAGGAATTGATTATAATTAATTTTGATGAACATCATTCCTCCACATTTTCTGGAAGTAACCTTGTACGCCGATTGCTGGCAAGGTGAGCGGCTGCACTAAACACTCTTTCGGAGTACACACTGGAGGGGGGGCAACTTAGGTAAAATAAAGCCAGTTTCTGCAAGGGCCTCCAAATTGACTCTTTTTCCTGCCAGTATACGTACGGACTGTCTGACGTGCCTACTTGGATGCGGTCTCTCATATAATCCTCCACCATTCTTTCAATGGTGACAGAATCATATGCAGTGACAGTAGACGACATGTCAGTAATCATTGGCAGGTCCTTCAGCCCGGACCAGATGTCAGCACTGGCTCCACACTGCCATGCATCACCGCCAGCGGGTGGGCTCGGAATTCTGAGCCTTTTCCTCACAGCCCCAGTTGCGGGAAAATGTGAAGGAGGAGCTGTTGATGGGTCACGTTCCGCTTGACTTGACAAGTGTCTCACCAGCAGGTCTTTGCACCTCTGCAGACTTGTGTCTGCCGGAAAGAGAGATACAACGCAGGCTTTAAACCTAGGATCGAGCACGGTGGCCAAAATGTACTGCTCTGATTTCAACAGATTGACCACCCGTGAATCCTGGTTAAGCGAATTAAGGGCGCCATCCACAAGTCCCACATGCCTAGCGGAATCGCTCTGTTTTAGCTCCTCCTTCAATCTCTACAGCTTTTTCTGCAAAGCCTGATGAGGGGAATGACCTGACTCAGGCTGGCAGTGTCTGAACTGACTTCCCGTGTGGCAAGTTCAAAGGGTTGCAGAACCTTGCACAACGTTGAAATCATTCTCCACTGCACTTGAGTCAGGTGCATTCCCCCTCCTTTGCCTATATCGTAGGCAGATTTATAGGCTCGAATGGCCTTTTGCTGCTCCTCCATCTTCTGAAGCATATAGAGGGTTGAATTCCACCTCGTTACCACCTCTTGCTTCAGATGATGGCGGGGCAGGTTCAGGAGTGTTTGCTGATGCTCCAGTCTTCGGTACGCGGTGGCTGAATGCCGAAAGTGGCCCGCAATTCTTCGGGCCACCGACAGCATCTCTTGCACGTCCCTGTCGTTTTTCAAATAATTCTGCACCACCAAATTCAATGTATGTACAAAACATGGGATGTGCTGGAATTTGCCCAGATGTAATGCACGCACAATATTGCTGGCGTTGTCCGATGTCACAAATCCCCAGGAGAGTCCAATTGGGGTAAGCCATTCTGCGATGATGTTCCTCAGTTTCTGTAAGAGGTTGTCAGCTGTGTGCCTCTTATGGAAAGCGGTGATACAAAGCGTAGCCTGCCTAGGAACGAGTTGGTGTTTGCGAGATGCTGCTACTGGTGCCATTGCTGCTGTTCTTGCTGCAGGAGGCAATACATCTACCCAGTGGGCTGTCACAGTCATATAGTCCTTAGTCTGCCCTTATCCACTTGTCCACATGTCCGTGGTTAAGTGGACATTTGGTTCAACTGCATTTTTAAGGACACTGGTGACTCTTTTTCTGAGGTCTGTGTACATTCTCGGTATCGCCTGCCTAGAGAAATGGAACCTAGATGGTATTTGGTACCGGGGACACAGTACCTCAAGCAATTCTCTAGTTTCCTGTGAATTAAAGTGGATACCGGAAACACGTTTAACACCGCCCAGGCTGCCAAGGCCTGAGTAATCCGCTTTGCAGCAGGATGACTGCTGTGATATTTAATCTTCCTTGCAAAGGACTGTTGGACAGTCAATTGCTTACTGAAAGTAGTACAAGTGGTCTTCCGACTTCCCCTCTGGGATGACGATCGACTCCCAGCTGCAACAACAGCAGCGCCAGCAGCAGTAGGTGTTACACTCAAGGATGCATCGGAGGAATCCCAGGCAGGAGAGGACTCATCAGACATGACAGTGACATGGCCTGAAGGACTATTGGCTTTCCTGTGTAAGGAGGAAATTGACACTGAGGGAGTTGGTGGTGTGGTTTGCAGGAGCTTGGTTACAAGAGGAAGGGATTTAGTTGTCAGTGGACTGCTTCCGCTGTCGCCCAAAGTTTTTGAACTTGTCAATGACTTGTGATGAATGCGCTCCAGGTGACGTATAAGGGAGGATGTTCCTAGGTGGTTAACGTCCTTACCCCTACTTATTACAGCTTGACAAAGGCAACACACGGCTTGACAAATGTTGTCCGCATTTCTGTTAAAATAATTCCACACCGACAAGGTGATTTTTTTTTGTAATTTGACCAGGCATGTCAATGGCCATATTCGTCCCACAGACAACAGGTGTCTCCCCGGGTGCCTGACTTAAACAAACCACCTCACCATCAGAATCCTCCTTGTCAATTTCCTCCCCAGCGCCAGCAACACCCATATCCTCATCCTAGTGTACTTCAACAGTGACCTCTTCAATTTGACTGACAGGAACTGGACTGCGGGTGCTCCTTCTAGCACTTGTAGGGGGCGTGCAAATGGTGGAAGGCGCCACCTCTTCCCGTACAGTGTTGGGAAGGTCAGGCATCGCAACCGACACAATTGGACTCTCCTTGGTGATTTGTGATTTAGAAGAACGCACAGTTCTTTGCTGTGCTTTTGCCATCTTAATTCTTTTAAGTTTTCTAACAGGAGGATGAGTGCTTCCATCCTCATGTGAAGCTGAACCACTAGCCTTGAACATACGACAGGGCCTAAGCCGTTCCTTGCTACTCCGTGTCGTAAATGGCATATTGGCAAGTTTACGCTTCTCCTCAGACGCTTTTAATTTTGATTTGTGGGTCATTTTACTGAACTTTTGTTTTTTGTATTTTACATGCTCTCTACTATGACATTGGGCATTGGCCTTGGCAGACGACGTTGATGGCATTTCATCATCTCGGCTATGACTAGTGGCAGCAGCTTCAGCACGAGGTAGAAGTGGATCTTGATCTTTCCCTATTTTACCCTCCACATTTTTGTTCTCCATTTTTTAATGTGTGGAATTATATGCCAGTAATATATCAATAGCAATGGCCTACTACTATATATACTGCGCACAAAAACTTAAATGCACCACAGGTATGGATGGATAGTATACTTGACGACACAGAGGTAGGTAGAGCAGTGGCCTACTGTACCGTACTGCTATATATTATATACTGGTGGTCAGCAAAATTATGCACTGTCCTCCTACTATATATATATATATATATATATATATATATGCCGAACCACTTAAATGCACCACAGGGATGGATAGATAGTATACTTGACGACAAAGAGGTAGGTAGAGCAGTGGACTACTGTACCGTTCTGCTATATATTATATACTGGTGGTCAGCAAAATTATGCACTGTCCTCCTACTGTATATACACCGCACGACAACTAAAATGCACCACAGTTATGGATGGATAGTATACTTGACGACACAGAGGTAGGTAGAGCAGTGGACTACTGTACCGTATTGCTATATATTATATACTGGTGGTCAGCAAAATTATGCACTTTCCTCCTACTATATATACACCGCACGACAACTAAAATGCACCACAGGTATGGATGGATAACATACTTGATGACACAGACATAGGCAGAGCAGTGGACTACTGTACAGTACTGCTATATACTATATACTGGTGGTCAGCAAAATTATGCACTGGCCTCCTACTATATATACCCCGCACGACAACCAAAATGCACCACAGGTATGGATGGATAGTATACTTGACGACACAGAGGTAGGTAGAGCAGTGGACTACTGTACCGTACTGCTATATATTATGTACTGGTGGTCAGTAAAATGATGCACTGTCCTCCTACTATATATACACCGCACGACAACTAAAATGCACCACAGGTATGGATGGATAGTATACTTGATGACACAGACGTAGGCAGAGCAGTGGACTACTGTACCGTACTGCTATATACTATATACTGGTGGTCAGCAAAATTATGCACTGGCCTCCTACTATATATACACCGCACGCCAACCAAAATGCACCACAGGTATGGATGGATACTATACTTGACGACACAGAGGTAGGTAGAGCAGTGGCCTACTGTACCGTACTGCTATATATTATATACTGGTGGTCAGCAAAGTTATGCAGTGTCCTCCTACTATATATACACTGCACCACTTAAATTCACCACAGGGATGAATGGATAGTATACTTGACGACACAGAGGTAGGTAGAGCAATAGACTACTGTACCGTACTGCTACATATTATATACTGGTGGTGAACAAAATTCTGCACTGTCCTCCTACTATATATACACCGCACGACAACTAAAATGCACCACAGGGATGGATGGATAGTATACTTTATGACACAGAGGTAGGTAGAGCAGTGGACTACTGTAACGTACTGCTATATATTATATACTGGTGGTCAGCAAAATGATGCACTGTCCTCCTACTATATATACACCGCACCACTTAAATGCACCACAGGGATGGATGGATAGTATACTTGACGACACAGAGGTAGGTAGAGCAGTGGACTACTGTACCGTACTGCTATATATTATATACTGGTGGTCAGCAAAGTTATGCACTGTCCTCCTACTATATATACACCGCACCACTTAAATGCACCACAGGGATGAATGGATAGTATACTTGACGACACAGAGGTAGGTAGAGCAGTGGACTACTGTACCGTACTGCTATATATTATATACTGGTGGTCAACAAAATTCTGCACTGTCCTCCTACTATATATACACCGCACGACAACTAAAATGCACCACAGGGATTGATGGATAGTATACTTGATGACACAGAGGTAGGTAGAGCAGTGGACTACTGTACCGTACTGCTATATATTATATACTGGTGGTCAGCAAACTTCTGCACTGTCCTTCTACTATATATACACTGCACAACAACTAAAATGCACCACAAGGATGGATGGATAGTATAGTTGACGACACAGAGGTAAGTAGGGCAGTGGCCTACTGTACCGTTCTGCTATATATTATATACTGGTGGTCAGCAAAATTATGCACTGTCCTCCTACTATACAGTATATACACCGCACGACAACTAAAATGCACCACAGGTATGGATGGATAGTATACTTGACGACACAGAGGTAGGTAGAGCAGTGGACTACTGTACCGTACTGCTATATATTATATGCTGGTGGTCAGCAAAATTATGCACTGTCCTCCTACTATATATACACCGCACGACAACTAAAATGCACCACAGGTATGGATGGACAGTATACTTGACGACACAGAGGTAGGTAGGGCAGTGGCCTACTGTACCGTACTGCTATATATTATATACTGGTGGTCAGCAAAGTTATGCAGTGTCCTCCTACTATATATACACCGCACCACTTAAATGCACCACAGGGATGAATGGATAGTATACTTGACGACACAGAGGTAGTTAGAGCAGTGGACTACTGTACCGTACTGCTATATATTATATACTGGTGGTCAACAAAATTCTGCACTGTCCTCCTACTATATATACACCGCATGACAACTAATATGCACAACAGGGATGGATGGATAGTATACTTGATGACACAGAGGTAGGTAGAGCAGTGGACTACTGTAACGTACTGCTATATATTATATACTGGTAGTCAGCAAAATGATGCACTGTCCTCCTACTATATATACACCGCACCACTTAAATGCACCACAGGGATGGATGGATAGTATACTTGACGACACAGAGGTAGGTAGAGCAGTGGACTACTGTACCGTACTGCTATATATTATATACTGGTGGTCAGCAAAATTCTGCACTGTCCTCCTACTATATATACACACCGCACAACAACTAAAATGCACCACAGGTATGGATGGATAGTATACTTGATGACACAGAGGTAGGTAGAGCAGTGGACTAATGTACCATACTGCTATACTGGTGGTCACTGGTCAGCAAAATTCTGCACTGTCCTGTCCTCCTATACTACAATGCAGCACAGATATGGAGCGTTTTTCAGGCAGAGAACGTAGATATTTTCAGCACACTTAGCACAGATATTTGCAGAACACTGAGCACAGATACTTGCAGCACACTGAGCACAGATATTTGCAGCACACTGAGCACAGATACTTGCTGCACATTGAGCACAGATACTTGTAGCACACTGAGCACAGATACTTGCAGCACACTGAGCACAGTTACTTGCAGCACACTGAGCACAGATATTTGCAGCACACTGAACACAACTGAGAGGACGCTGCACGTCCTCTCCCTATCATCTCCAATGCACGACTGAAAATGGCTGCGACGCGCGGCTCCTTATATAGAATACGAATTTCGCAAGAATCCGACAGCGGGATGATGGCGTTCGGGCGCACTCGGGTTAACCGAGCAAGGCGGGAAGATCCGAGTCTGCCTCGGAACCTTGTAAAATGGGTGAAGTTCAGGGGGGTTCGGATTCTGAGGAACCAAACCCGCTCATCTCTAATTGTAATTACTATGTAGTGATGTCTGCTGTGGATAGGGTCATGTTCTTGAGCTCTATGCAATGTGACATTCAAGCAATTGGTTTTTTTTATTACATTTTATGGATATCGAAAACCAAATGTTTTAGGAAAATGTAACTGTGAGAATAACATAGATATGAATGTAGGTTTTATTTATGAAAATTGCATCCCAAAATATTTTCTTTCTTGATTAGAAGATTTATAATCAGATTTGCTACTCAGTAATATGTGAATATTACAGGAATAGAGATTACTCCTTAGTTCTAGGAGTCAGGATTTATTCTAATCTCATACTTGCCTACCTGACCCTCTCCATGAGGGAGACAATGTTCTGTTCCTGGACTTTCCTGGTAATGTATGATTACCATCACCTGTGATGAGCTAGTTAATTGATAAGAAAGGTGTTTCAACCCAGGTGATGCCAAGCATACATTACCAGGAAAGTCCAGGAACAGAGCATTTTCTCCATCATGGAGAGGGTCAGGTAGGCAAGTATGTCTAATCTCTATATGAAAAGCGGATCTCTATCTATTTATTATTTTATTACCAGTTATTTATATAGCACACACATATTCCGCAGCACTTTAGGAGAATAATTGTACATTCACATCAGTCCCTGCCCCAGTGGAGCTTACAATCTATGTTCCCTACCACATGTACACACACACACTCATGCTAGGGTTAATTTTGTTGGATGCCAATTAACTTACCAGTATATTTTCTCTTACGTCCTAGAGGATGCTGGAGTTCATTTTAGTACCATGGGGTATAGACGGTTCCGCAGGAGTCTTCGACACTTTAAGACATTTTAACAGTGTGAACTGGCTCCTCCCTCTATGCCCCTCCTCCAGACCTCAGTTTAGAAAATGTGCCCGGGAGACTGGCTGCACATCAGTGAAGCTCTACTGAGTTTGACTAAAAAAGACTTTGTTAGGTTTTTTATTTAACAGGGAAGCTGCTGGCAACAGCTTCCCTGCTTCATGGGACTTGGGGGGGGGGGGGAGGAGGGAGTAGGAACCAACTTCTCAGTTAGTTTAATGGCTCTGCTTCCGCTGACAGGACACCATTAGCTCCTGAAGGGTACTGAACACAGCCCTGGCTGCTGCTCACTCCCACAGCACTGCTGCCACCCCCTAACGGTATCTGGACTCCAGGTTGACAACAAAAAGGTTGACACACCTTAGGTTGATGCCAATTGGTCGACACACCTTAGGTCGACATGGACAAAAGGTCGACATGGACAAAAGGTCAACATGAGTTTTTAACAATTTTTTTCTTTTTTGGAACCTTTTCATACTTAACGATCCACGTGGACTACGATTGGAATGGTAATCTGTGCCGAGGGGACGCGGTGCACTAATTGGGGTTCCCGGTCACTCTTTGAAGAAAACGACACCAAAAAAACATAAAAAACTCATGTCGACCTTTTTTCAAGTCGACCTTGTTCCTGTCGACCTTTTGTCCATGTCGACCTAAGGTGTGTCGACCAATTGACGGTGACCTAATGTGTGTCGACCTTTTTGTTGTCGACCTGGAGTCCCAGACCCCCCCTAACAGAGCCAGAAGTCAGAAGGCTGGTGAGTATTAACCGGAGACTTGCAGAGAGGGGCCCTCCGGTCATCATGGCGGCATAAAGGTACCAGTGCAGTGTGGGACGCTGCGCAGCAACATGTCTCTCAGCACAGGGGGGGGGGGGCGCTCTGAGGGACATTATAAATCCATACTCTTACTGGCAAAATGTACATACATGTGAGCCGCTGATGTACACTACGCCCGCCAACATAAATATTACTGTGGCTGAACCGCGCCATTACAGGGGGCAGGGCTTCACCTCACAATTGCTTGTAATACTCATTTGGCGCCATTTTCTCCTCACAGAGACGCCGGAGCGCTGATCCTACAGGCTGCTTCTCCTCACACATTGCTGCTACAAGTACCAGGGTGTTATAGAAGGGGAGGGGAGCACATCATTTATTGAAGTCTGTGGGCTTCACATTGGATATAAAGCGCTGTTTTGTTATACATGTATATTCGTTGTATGTAATACATATAGGGCACGTGGTGTGGACTGGCAATTTCCTCTGGGTCCCTCTGACAGACATTAGTGTAGGTCTGTCCCCATCAGCTCCCGTGTGTGTGAGTGGTGTGAATGTACACGCGTGTACCATGTCTACAGTAAGTAGTTCCCCAGAGGAACCCATTGTGGAGGCACACCTGTGTGGGTGAGAAAGCTGTAGAGTAATATGGCTAAACTAGCAAGGAAATTCTCTGAGTCTGAAGAACAAACAAAGCATTGGAGACAGTCTCTGGAAGATGCTTTATTTGCTGATTCACCTACAACATCCAGTCGGGACCCCTCCATTTCCCAGAAAAGGTCCCTGGTCCAAATTATGCAAAGGGAAACTGACACAGATTCCGACACTGATGTCGACACAGGGGATTTGAGGGGGGTAGATCCCAAACTGGTTAAGAGCACTCAATGTATGATAGTCGCTATAAAAGAGGTGTTGGAATTTCCTGACACAACACCTCCACCTGAGGAAAAAGATTATTTTAAATTAAATAAAAAACAGGTGGTGACTTTTCCTCCATCTAAGGACTTAAATACCTTTTCTCATATGTCCTAGAGGATGCTGGGGTCCATTTCAGTACAATGGGGTATAGACGGTTCCGCAGGAGCTATGGGCACTTTTTTAGGGTGTGAACTGGCTCCTCCCTCTATGCCCCTCCTCCAGACCTCAGTTTAAAAAATGTGCCCAGGCAGACTGGTCGCACTCTAGTGGAGCTCTACTAAGTTTCACTAAAAGACTTTATGTTAGGTTTTTTATTTTCAGGGAGACTGCTAGCAAGTCTCCCTGCTTCGTGGGACTTAGGGGAAAGAAGTAGGAACCAACTTCCTGAATAGTTTCATGGCTCTGCTTCTTGCTGACAGGACACCATTAGCTCCTGAAGGGTACTGAACACTAGCAGCGGCTATGCGCTCACTCCCACAGCAATACGTCACCCCCTAAAAGAGCCAGAAGTCAGAAGACAAGTGAGTGTATTACCGGAAGAGAGGATCTCCGGTCATCGTCATGGCAAAAGGTACCGCGCAAAGGGCGTGAACGCTGCGCGAGCATGCTATCCATAACACAGGCACAGCAGGGTGCAGGGTATGGTTGGGGGGGGGGGAGCACCCTGGGCAGCATGAAACCTACTCTAAACTGGCTAAAGGTAGCATATGAGGCCGAGGCACAGTCCTACGCCCCCACCAGTATAAAAAATATTGTGAAAATTTCTGAGGAGAAATGCGCCATTACAGGAGGCGGGGCTTCCTCCTCAGTCAGCCAGCACACTGCTCAGTGCCATTTTCTCCAGGCAGGCTGCAGAGGAAGAACGCTGATCCTCCTCCACTTCTGAAACAAGTATCAGGGTGAAAATAAGAGGGGGCAGAGTGTATATTGGTGCTCAATTTATACAATTTGGCAGCGTAAAAGTGCTAAGGGTCTCTGTAGACATTTTACATGCACAGGGATTTTTGTGAATTGGGAGTTGTGAACTGGCAAGTCCTTCTGTGTCCTTCTGACAGATTTTACTGTGGGTCTGTCCCCTATAAGCCCCGGAGTGTCTGTGGTGTATTTGTGCACGTGTGTGACATGTCTGAGGCAGGGAGCTCTTCCCCTGAGGGAGCCATTTTAGGGACACAGAGTTGTAATGTGATGGCGCTGCCGGCACACCATGAGCCTGAATGGGTGAAAGAATGACATGATAGTGTGAATCATATCAGTAAGAGATTGGATAAGCCTGAATCTCATGCAGAAACCTGGAGAAAATCCGTGGAAGATGTGATTTTTAGTAGTTCTGATTTTTCATCCACAGGGGATCCCTCTGGGTCACATAAAAGGCCATTTGCACAAATAGTACAAACAGATACCGACACAGACTCTGATTCCTATGTCGACAAGGGAATAGATCCAAAATTAGCAAAAAAACATTCAATACATGATTGTGGCTATAAAAGAGGTGTTAGAAGTTACGGAGCCCCCTCCCTTACCACAGGAGAAGGCCTACTTTTATAAAGAAAAGAAACTTTAATGTAACTTTTCCTCCATCTCATGAGCTGAACAGTTTATTTGAGGGAGTCTGGGCAATCCCTGAAAAGAAGTTTCAGATTCCTAAAAGAATTCAGGTAGCGCACCCTTTCCCTGCAGAGGACAGGAAAAGGTGGGAGTCACCCCCTGTTTTAGACAGTGCTCTGTCACGGTTAACAAAAAAGGTGATTCTCCCTGTGACTGGGACAGCTTCACTAAAGGAGCCGGCGGACCGCAAGTTAGAGAATACGTTAAAATCTATTTATGTGGCCAATGGGACATTACTCAGGCCTACCATTGCCTGTGCGTGGGTGAGTAATGCTATTGAAAAGTCATCAGAGAACTTGTCATCAGAAATTGACACAATAGATAGAGATGAGATACTCCTAACTTTAGGTCATATCAAAGACGCTGCTGCTTATATGCTAGAGGCCATGAAAGATATTGGTCTCTTGGGATCGAAAGCTGCTACCATGGCAATCTCAGCACGGAGGGCGTTGTGGATTCACCAATGGAATGCTGACGCAGATTCCAAAAGGAATATGGAGGCTCTCCCATACAAAGGTGAGGCCTTGTTTGGAGATGGGCTAGATGCTTTAGTTTCTGCGGCTACCGCTTGTAAGTCCACATTCTTGCCTTATGCTCCTGCACCGGCAAAAAAGACACATCACTCTCAGATGCAGTCCTTTTGGCCTAATAGATACAAAAAGGTTAAAGTTTCCCCTTTCTTTGCGGGTAGAGGAAGGGGAAAAGGAAAAAATAGGATTTTAATACCTACCGGTAAATCCTTTTCTCTTAGTCCGTAGAGGATGCTGGGGTAACATCAAGAACCATGGGGTATAGACAGGATCCACAGGAGACATTAGCACTTTAAGACTTTCAAAGTGGTGTGACCTGGCTCCTCCCTCTATGCCCCTCCTCCAGACTCCAGTTTAAGGAACTGTGCCCAGGGAGATGGACATTTCGAGGAAAGGATTTATTGTTAAACCACGGTGAGCATCTACCAGCTCACACCTCAAGTATGCTGCAGAATGTGGCATTCAATAGAACCCAAGCCAATGGAATGAAAAATTTGCAGCATATGCTGAAACAAAAACCGTAACACAACCCATGTGTAACCATAGTCAATATCTGCAGATACAGTACGCACCGGGACGGGCGCCCAGCATCCTCTACGGACTAAGAGAAAAGAATTTACCGGTAGGTATTAAAATCCTATTTTCTCATACATCCTAGGAGATGCTGGGGTAACATCATGAACCATGGGGTTCTACCAAAGCTCTAGAAGGGGCGGGAAAGTGTGGATGACTCTGCAGAACCGAATGACCAAAGTTGAGGTCATCATCTGCCAAGGTGGCAAACCCATAAAGAAATAGCCAAACAGTTTGCTAAACAGCTGCTCTGCAAAGTTGCTATGCCGAGATCCCCCAGTTCACCGGCTCGGATGAGCCCACCTGTCCAACAGAATGGGCCATCACGAATTTCGGTAACGGCAATCATGCTGTGGGATGAGCAAGCTGAATCATACCACAGATCCAACGCGTAATGGTCTGCATGGAAGCAGAGCACCCAATCTTGTTGGGAGCCAACCGGACAACAGAGCCTGTGTTCCTAGATGGAGCCGTCTTGGCGTTTCAGAACTCTGACCTCCTGCAGAGACTTTTGACGCAGCAAAGGTGTCAGTAGCCACAGGCACCACATTAGGCTGATACATGTGGAAGAAAACAACCACCGTCGGTAGGAAGTGTTGATGAGTTTCCAACTCTGCTCACTCTTCATGAGAGATCAAATAAAGTCTCCCGTGAGACCAGGTCTCTAAGTCAGACACTCGCCTTGTGCATGCCAAGGCCAACCTGATGACCTCTTTGCAAGTGATGAATGTCAACTCCACCTTCTGTAAAGGTACAAACCAATGTGATTGAAGGAACTGCAACACCACGCTAAGATTCCACGGTGCCACCGGGGGACAAATGGAGGTTGGATGTGCAATACTCCTTTCATGAAAGCCTGAACTTCTGGAAAGGAGGACAATTTTTGAAATTCGTACTTTTAATTGAGCCCAACTTTAGGCCCTCATCCACACCAGCTTGTAGAAAATGGAGAAAACGTCCTAGCTGAAATTCTTCCGTAGAAGGCTTCTTGGTTTCACATCAAGACTCATATATTCTCCAAACTCTGTGGTAACGTTTAGACGTTACTCATTTCCTAGACTGAAGAAGTGTGGGAAAGACTTTACTGGGAACACTCTTTCGGGGTTAACAGGAAAGTTTTGTTTGGTTCCGCACAGGAAAGTAAATATAATAATGAACATGGGTTTGTACAGAACTTGTAGAAACCTGTTAGACTGACCAACAATACTTAAGCATAGAGATCCTTTAAAAAAAGGTACCTGGTAAATATTATAGGTTGGTGGTGCTCCCAGAGTCAGTAATAAATTGGATAGGAAGGAGAAAAAAGAAAGACTCGGTGTTGGGGCACACTTTGAAATTTATAAATTTATTAAAACTTAACTTTTAATTTTGTTACGCATAAAAAAAGGGGGGTTGATACAGAAAACTGTTCAAATACACAAAATATACATATATAGGTAACAATCTCCAGAGAAATGTGTTCAAATATACAAAGTAAATAAATAAATTAATTAATTTATATCCACACAGGGAAAGAAGGATTCAACATTATTGATTAACAAAAATCAGGATAAACCTGATAACGATTAGGAGCACCTATGGTGAAAATATATGGAAAGCAAATGTATGCCTAGTTGATCAAGATAAAGGGCACAGATAAGTGAAATAAAAATGTAATCACAATTGTAGTCATAATAGGTTACTAGAAGTCTATCTCCCTAATTGATCAAGTTAAAGGGCATGTGAGTATAATTATAATATAATTCACAATTGAAATGACAATTAACTAATGGTAATCCCCTGGTAGAAGCTATGTTTGCTGGAGAGAAGATCCTAACGAAAAAAGACGTTTGTAAGGATTTGATTTCAAACGACATTCATAAAAAAACACCAAGATTGCCAAAAATAGTAGTAACGATGTGGGTTGTTGAAAAAGTAGCCAAGAAATGGGTACAGACTTTAAAGTTCAGAAGTTGCTCTAACACTTCTGCTGTTTGTGATCAGAGGTTAAATCTTTACTGCACCTGATATTCCCATGTTGTCACCCGACTGGGTACTAATCAGGCTTATCAACGCTTAGCTTCCAAGATTGGATGAGATTGGGTGTTGCCGCTGAAAAATGGCAGTAATTGAAACACTATGACACAAATGAGAGAGTGTAATAGAGGATGAGCAACAAGAGTACTTCTGCTGTCCAGTTTGTAGCGCAGATTCGCTGTTACTTAGGGCATTGCAGAGAGTAGTCTTGCATCTGGATGAGAGGGTACAGAATTATAGGTGAGAGAGGTAAAATAAAGGATAGGGAGGAGACCCCACCTTCTGCTGTCCACTGTCTTATAAGTAATAGCGGACGGTGGATGAGAGCGGTAGGTTAGGCTCACCTATTGAAAATAAAGGTTTGAAGACAAAATTATGTGCTCAAAAAAATCAATTTATAGCAGGTTACTTGGCTAAGCCAAAAGACCAGTATACAGAAAATTATGAGAAAAAGAGCATGAATAAAGTTACATGTTGAAAGTAATAAGATAACTAAGTGGCAAAAAGACCATTCATATGGTGCTGATAAGTAACACAATTAGGCCATTCATGTAGTGCTGATAAATAGCATGCACAAATTGGAGTTAAGTAGGCTTAGAAATAAGTGGTATGAATTCCTGCTATGCACGTGAAAATGCTAAGAGATATATGCATACTCTAAGAAAAAAGTGGTCTATAGCAATATAAGGAAAAATTAAGGATCACTTTAGCAAACAAAATAAAAAAATTAATTAATATTTAGTAATGCAGAAAGTCCCAGTGGACACATATAATACCAGGGGATACCAGAGTGATCTAAACTATAAAAAGTTCAGCATCACTGAGCACAGACGGCCGTTTCACCGGGGTGGCTTGTTCACTGTGTCAGGGCATTGGGAGTAGCTGCCGTATTTAAGGTAAAAAGGGGAAGGGACAGAGGAGGCTTGGCGTCATTCTAAATGCGGATTGGTTGGAGACCGGAAGTCAATAATCGTGACATCATCTCCGTATAGGAAGAACTGTACTGTTGGTAAATCAGGTGTCTGATGCTTATCTTGCAGTTGATATGTAGGATCATATGGCGGTGACTGACATGCAGCCGGATCACTCTTTGGGCTGCGTTGAAGATCCCGCGATCGCGTCTGACCGGAAATCACGTCTGACCGGGAGTCTCGCGTCTGACCGGAAGTCGCATCTGGCCGGACGTTGCGTCTGACCGGAAGTCGCTTCTCCGGTTTCACTGGTGCTTGGAGCTCAGCGTGTTTGTTGATCTTAGGTTGCTAGGTAGCCGTTGCTTAGTAACCAAGTTCACAGAATGGTTTGTATGCGGGGATAACAGCGATGTGATGCGTTCATACTGGTTAATGAGTCATCGGTTTGCCACAGCACACACATGGTGGTATTCCAAAAAGGATTATATAGAACATATCCTCAATGCTTTATTCGGTTGTGGGTCACTGAAAAAGCAATAAATAGAGATTTAAATAGAGATTTAAAAAAAAATTTGTAGACATGAAGGAAGATGGGAAGAAAAATATCAAAAATTATTAACTGATGTTAATAAATAACAGAAAGTGAGTCAATGTGGACGGTTGGTTCCTAAGGAGGCTGGATAGGAGGAAAAGGCATGATTGTTATTAGCAGGATAATGTAAATTAAAATATAGTATATAATTTCAGCAAGTGCGTTGTTTATATATGAGAAATAGGCGATGGTGTGTAATACAACCATCTTACATGAGTTCAGCAATTGCTGGGTGGCCTTAACATATAAATTCTCCAAAACGTGGGAATCTGATAGGTTGTGGTTACATTTTGAATCATGAGAACTGGAAAAAGAGTTTTGTAATTAACAAGTAAAAAAATTGCAAATGCAAACAAAAATTAACGGAGCATGAAATAGAGGAAAGGTCACTGAAAGTGAGTAGTTAATAAAAAGCAATGTAGTGATGAATGAGTTATTATAGGGCTAAGTGAGTGAGGCGAGTGTGGGATTAGAAGGGGTAGCGTGTAGGTGTGTGTGGATTAATGTGGTGTTAATAAAAAATGTGGGGTTCCAATGACAATGATTAGGTGCACAGAAATAAAAGGAAGAAAAAATATAAGAACTACAAAATATGAAAGAGTAGAGAATGGTATGTGATGATGGGAGTGTAATAATTAATTAGTAAAGTGTGTTTGGGGAATTAAAGAAAAGCTGCATAATTAATGTATTCATTCATGCCTTTTGGTGCTAAACAATCCAGTTTGAAAGTCCATTCCGATTCATGTCTGAGTAGCTCCTTCATGAGGTCACCACCACGTATTCCCAAGCTAATTTTCTCTAGCCCAAAGGCTTTCAAGTCGTTTGGGTTACTCCCATGATGATAGTGCAAGTGCCGTGCGACAGATGTCAATTTTTTATTTTTTGAGAGATCGACTGAGGCATTCCTCACAGATCCAACATGTTCTAAGATGCGTTGTTTAAGGGCTCTGGTAGTAATGCCCACATTTTTCATGTCGCAGCTACAGTAGATACAGTACACGACTCCGATAGCATTACAGTTGATGAATTGTTCAATGGTGAGTAAGTTGCTATAGCGGTCCCGTACGGTGGACATCTTAGTCATATGTGAACATGCTTTGCAGTTTCCGCAGGGAAAGGACCCCTTGAGAGATGTTTTTTTTCTTGGGATTCTTAGTAAAATGGCTACTGGTGAGTCTGTCCTTGAGATTTCTTGACAGTCTCCAGCTCATGGATACCTTCTGTCCTATGGTCTTGGAGAGGTCCTCATCCAGGTGTAAGATTGGTCAATGTCTGTCAATGGATTCTTTGATCATCTTCTACTCCTTACAAAAGGTTCCCACGAATCTCAGGGTGTTCTCTTGTTCTGATTTATTCACAGTCTTCTTGTTGGGGAAGAGTAGCGTGTCTCTTGATATTTGGTTTGTATGCCATATTGCTCTTTTGATAGAGCGGTGGCTATAGCCTCGTTCTAGCAATCTAGTGGTAAGTTCATCACTCTTTTGTCTGAAGGTGTTGAGGTCTGAGCAGTTACTTTTAAGCTGCAAGAATTCCCCCTTAGGGATGTTTGTGATGGTGGGTGGGAAATGTGAGCTGGTTTGATGAAGTAGACTATTGGTCGCTGTCGTTTTGCGATACAGTTCAATTTGTATAAGGCCATCTGAGGCTTTATATATATTGAGATCCAAAAATGATACTAGATTGGTACTGATATGGTGTGTAAGCTTAAGGTTGATGTTGTTGCAGTTTCATTCTTCAATAAAAGATAGCAGTAATTTCTCATCGCCTTCCCATATCATGATAATATCATCAATGTAGCACCACAAAGCTACTATGTGTTGGGTAAATTTGTCATTGTCAGGATGCATGACAATTTCTCTTTCCCACCAACCTAAATATAGGTTGGCGTACATGGGGGCACAAGCGGCACCCATCGCTGTGCCCCGGATCTGAAGGTAGAAGTGGTCATTGAAAGTAAAGTAATTGCGAGTTAAGACGAATTCCAGAAATTCAATCAGTAAGTTGTGGAATTCACTGTCATCGACCATACCAAGGAAGTACCATACTGCTTGTATACCCACCTGATGATATATGCTGGTGTAAAGAGATTCGACATCAAGGGTAACCAGGACATGGTTATCAACCAATCTGATGTCATGCAATTTTTGAAGTACATCAGTGGATCATACCTTAAGTGGAAGGTGGGAGCCACGGGTGTTTATAGAATGCAGGATGCCCGGTATACCCTGCATAGGCTCCTATCGCTTTTACTAGGTGAGGTCCAGTCCAGCGTCTGGTGTTGTCTGTTCTAGAAGGTGCAGGCAAAATGGGCCAATGCGTTTCTAGACCTCCAGGGTCTCTTCTTCAAGGCATGTGCTTACGGTAGCATCTAGTTTCCCTTCGTGGAGGGGACCTTTCCCATAAGCCCCTGGGTCCATGTCACAAACAATTTGGAATAGTAACGTGTGGCGAGAGCGAGATGAGACACCGAGCCCGAAGCATGGTGAGCGAAGCGAACACGCAAGGGTCCAATGGTGCATAGAAAAAAAAAAGATGACCTCAAACGAACGGAGAACGGAGAAAACATTTAGGTGCTGTAAGTGCGGAAGTTCTCTCCTGCCCTCTCGTTATGTCACTTTCAGGTCCTGATCACGAAGGTAACATAGACACAACCATGTGCTTACCTGTCTGCATGGTGTCCTTTTATTATGAACTGTGTTTGAAAGGGATGTGGTTGTGCTGGTTTCCGCCCACTTTCGGGTTCAGAGGAGACTGCAAGGTTAGCTTCCTCTCTGTTGCAGTGGAAGCGCGTCCCTCTGTCCTTCCGTCTAACCAGCCGCTTCTCCACACTGCCTCCCTCCTGGCCAGCTGTCCCCTTCTCCCGCTGAGCCTCCACCAGGTACTCAGGATGTAGGCAGTGCTGGGGGGAATCTCCACTCACCGCGTCCGCTCTCTGCCACTGCTCAGCTCTGCCCTGTATTGGCCGCGCTACTCGGTCTCCAGGTGCTGCTGCACAGCTCTCACAGCAGCGCTGAGGACCCAAGTGCGCCCACGAACAGGGGGATCAGCAGTCTGCCTCACAGCCGGTGGGGAGCTCTATTTATGCTCCCCCAGACTCGGGATCATGCTGTCCCCGTCCAGCCTATACCTCGCGCTACCCCCCTGCCGCCAGCCTTCACTGCAGCACTTCTAGAATTTTCCATCAGCTCTGTCAGTAATAACTATAAGCCTCACTGACAGCTACTACTGTATTATCCTGCCTCCCTCACAAAGTAATTATCACAAATACACCACACCTATTCCCTTCTATACCTAGCAGCCTAAATGTATTAAATTATAAACATTTTATACATTCAACTTATTCCACATTTTTGTTTATACCCCACACTCCTCTTCCTTAATAAATTGATATATATGCACAATACATTACATTAAAATTTCCATTAAACTATATATTTCCTCACACATATTTACATTATCAGTCTGTTATAAGGCTACACTAAAAAAATATTGATAGTACAGTGATATAAAGTGTAGGTATGTGAAGGTCCTACTATGAGTTTAAAGGTAGAGAGTATGTGAAAAAAATGTGCATACATAAATAATAGACAAACATGATATAAAAAGTGACTATGTGTTTAAATGGTGATGCCCTGAGACAGCCCAGCCAGAAAAGGCATGGGGGACCCTACGTCCAAATGCCAACCCCAAAATCCTGCTCAAAGAAGAGCAGGAGTAAATTCTGTTAAGTGCCGGTGTTCTCCGAAGCAATGCACGTAAGTACTATAGTGGCGATTTTGTTGTTGATATCTGTCTTCAGTTTCAGTAGTTTGCGGCAGCCATCTTTCTGGAGACCTGTGAACTAATAGCCACTATGTACACTTAATTGAAGATATTATGAAGTATATACATCTGTTTCTAATGTTAAGAAATTATATTCAATACTATAGATCAAAGTGGTACTTAATGTAGAGAACTAATAAAAAAACTAAGATTACAGTTACATATAAATAAAATCTAAGTGCTACCTGAGGATTAATCCTGGGTCCCTCTGTATACTAAATGGGTGCTTCAAACCACCAAGCCATTTAATCTATTGAGGAAGTATAGTATGTCTTTCCAACCTAATGTTTAAGTTGAATCCAATGTTATGAATTAAATTAAAAAGATGAGCTCTATCTGAGGATCCATCCCAGGTCCTTATGACTAACACACTGGTGTCTTACCCCACTAGGCTATCTAGCCTACTGAGGTAATATGTTTCTGGAACTTAATGTTGAAGTTTAATTTTTATATTTGAATGAATTTGTAGCAAAGATCTATGTTTTGTTGTATTATTTTATGTGTACAAATAGAGATTCACTGAGTAGTTTCTCAATTATGCCCTTGAAATTGTTATGGTAAACTCTTGATAAATAATACTCTTTAGTAAATGTATTAATCTGATAACTCCACACTGTATACTTGCTGTGTAATTCAAGCTACAGGAGCTATAACTATCCTGATAATAAGGTGTGACATTTGATTTTACATTGGTACCTTTATAAAGCGATCACCTGGATTACCTACCATTTCTATTGTCACGTTTCGGGTTACTAGACGCCATTATCTAGCGTTCAGGTGTCTCCTGAGGTTGGCTCAGCGTTTCAGGGCCGGGTCTCAGTCATGCTGCTGACATCCTCACTTCACATCTCCTCCCTGCCAGTCTGCAGATGCTGTCCCAAGGAACTCCTGTAGTTAGAATGGCGTTTCTAGCCTCCGCCGCCATTGCTGCACTTCCAGTACTCAGATGGCTCTGCATGGCGTCTCCTGTCAGCCGCGGCCTCGGCCGCCATCATTGTATTTCAAATGCACAAACAGGTTCACATGGCATCTCGCGCCCGCTGCGGCCTCTGCCGCCAGCTCGGTGTGTCAAGTGCGCAGGTTGGCATCCACTGTCCTTCGCGTCCGCCGCCATGATTATAATTCCTCACATGGTGCTACAAGCTAGATTTCCCTCCAAATGCTAGTATGGGCTCAGCTATGTTGGTTCTGGTCACATGACGCTATTTCCACCAATCTACAGCATCGCTGAACTCTGCCTGATTGTTCATCCAATCCCTGCACTGCTGCAGGTATAAAGGTCCTGTTCCTGAACCAGAAAGTTGTCAGTGCTTTGGTTGTCATTACCAGTGTATCCTGTCTCTGCTCCTTGTGGTTGATTATTCAGTTCCAGGTATTCCAGCTCCTGTGTCTTCATTCCACCAGAGACCCGCACCAATCACCACCTTGCAGTGCAGCCTGACT
Organism: Pseudophryne corroboree; assembly: GCF_028390025.1. NCBI lineage: Eukaryota > Metazoa > Chordata > Amphibia > Anura > Myobatrachidae > Pseudophryne > Pseudophryne corroboree. The sequence continues at coordinate 179,138,949 of NC_086452.1, forward strand.
CTACAGTGTCCTCATTGCTCCCTGCGACTGGCAGTGCTCTAAAACACCTGATTCCAGCATCTGGCTTCCAGTGGTGTTCAGCTTCATGATATCATCAGTGCTCTGCCATCGGTTTTCCTGATACCATTGGTGGTCTGTCATCTACTCTCCAAATACTACCAATCTCTAGCATCACCAGTGTCATTCAACTCTCCTCCTGCTACACTGGTTCATCTGCACTTCTTCAACAGTTTTTCACCAGGTCCGGATCTATCCGGTAAATTCGTCAGTCTATGTGTACCATCTACTTCACAGTACATCAAGCCTCTGTATAACATCTGCTGGTCAGTTCCTGCCTCCATTTTTATTGTTCAGTGGATAAGTGTTGGTAAAAGGACTTTCCATCTCCTAATCTCCTAAACTTGCCTTGTAGCGGATACCACACCTAAGGACAGTCTATCTACTGCTGCATCTTGTGGAACTGTGTACTGCTTTTAATAATTTTCATATCTAGTACTGCAACTGCCGATGTACCAGCTGAATTGTGCTAAATAAATACTCATAAATGATATCTCTGTTGTTGTGGTCACGCCTTTGGGCATTGGTGGTGCAAGTCCATCTGCATGTCTAGAAGTCCTATATTGCTGCCCAGGTTTACATATACACCAGCCCCTACAATTGAGGGTTCTCCTGGTAAGCACCAGCCCTCAGTTGTGAATGTAAGCACTGACCTAATGAATCCAGCTGGAGACCAAGATAAAGCGGCCAGGCCGATGCAAGAACTGGCAGCCCGACTTGAACATCAGGAGGCTGCACAAGCCCATGTAATCCGCTGTCTTCAGGATCTCTCCTCTTGGCTGGATGGGATCCAAATGATCCTCCGTGGTTCAGGGGCGTCCGGTGTGCTGACTGCAGTACCTACAGTGGTGACCCCACCCACCATACCCATTTCACTCCATGTCTCCATTTACTGACTCCAGCAAAATTTGACGGGTCTCCAAAAGCCTGCAGGGGATTCCTCAACCAGTTCAAAATGTATTTAGAATTACAGCCTGGCAGTTTCCCAACTGATCGCACCAAGGTTGCCTACATTATTTCCCTTCTCAGTGGCTCCGCCCTTGACTGGGCATCACCGTTATGGGAGAGATCGGATACTATGCTGTCCTCTTATACAGACTTTGTGGCAACATTCAGGCGTATCTTCGATGAGCCAGGTCATGTAACTTCAACCTCTTCTGAGATTCTCCATTTACACCAGGGGACACGAACTGTTGGACAGTATCTAATACAGTTTCAGATTATAGCATCAGAACTGTCATGGAACGACGATGCCTTATATGCAGCCTTTTGGCATGGCCTATCTGAACGCATCAAGGATGAGCTCGCTAACAGAGACTTGCCTCCAAAGTTGAATGAGCTCATATCTCTGTGTACCAAAGTTGATCTATGGTTTCGAGAAAGGGCAGTTGAGCGAGGAAGCTCATCATCTCCCAAGTCTACTACTGCTCCTCCTCCTCGTCAACCATCTCCGCCCTAGGACGAACCCATGCAGAAAGGTCACTCTCGTCTCTCCCCGGCAGAGCGTAGAAGACGTCTTTCTGAGCACCTCTGCCACTATTGTGCTGCACCATCTCACGTTATTAATGCCTGTCCCAAGCGTCTGGGAAACTCCAAGTTCTAGCCCACCAAGGAGAGGGTCAGCTAGGAGCAATGCACTACTCTCCATCTTTAAGTGATTATAACCTCCCAGTCTCGCTGCAAGTAGCCCAGCGCACCAGGAATATTATTGCTTTGATAGACTCAGGAGCGGCTGGGAACTTTATGTCTGAGGAATACGTCAAGCGGTGGTCCCTACCCATGAGAGACTTTTGTCTTCCGTATCCTTGACTGCTGTGGATGGTAGTAGGATTTCTGATGCAGTCATTTCCTTTAAGACACTACCTGTCCATCTGAAGGTAGGGGTTCTTCATTCAGAATTAATTTCCTTTTTGGTGATTCCAAAGGCCACTCATCCAGTGGTTCTGGGCCTCCCATGGCTTTGTTTGCATAATCCGCATATTGATTGGAGGACGACCCATATCCTTGCATGGGGTCCCTCCTGCTCCAAGAGCTGTCTTTCCAAAGTGCTTCCTGTATGTTCTTCATTCTCCAAGTACTCTGATGATCCACCTCCTCCTTATCAAGACTATACTGATGTGTTCAGTAAGACTTCTGCCAATATCCTTCCCCCTCATAGGGAATGGGATTGCCCTATTGACTTCATCCCGGGGAAGGTTCCACCTCGAGGCCGAACATATCCGTTGTCTTTACCAGAGACTCATTCTATGGAGGAATATATTAAAGAGAACTTGGCAAAGGGCTTCATCCGACCTTCTTCTTCTCCAGCTGGCGCAGGTTTCTTTTTTGTAAAGAAGAAAGACGGTGGTCTGCGGCCATGCATTGATTATAGTGGTTTGAACGACATCACTGTGAAATATCGGTATCCTCTACCTCTGATCACCGAACTCTTCGCTCGTGTTAGTGGAGTAACTATCTTCACAAAGTTAGATTTGAGGGATGCCTACAACCTCATTCGGATCCGAAAGGGAGACGAGTGGAAGACTGCATTTAACACCCGTGATGGACATTACGAGTACCTCATCATGCCTTTCGGACTCAGTAATGCTCCGGCTATTTTCCAACACTTCGTGAATGAGATCTTCAGAGACATCCTATATCGTCATGTCGTGGGTTATTTCGATGACATCCTCATTTTTGCTAACGATCTGGAGGAACATTGGGGGTAATTCCAAGTTGATCACAGCAGTTGGGCAAAACCATGTGCACTGCAGGTGGGGGCAGATGTAACATGTGCAGAGAGATTTGGGTGGGTTATATTGTTTCTATGCAGGGTAAATATTGGCTGCTTTATTTTTACACTGCAATTTAGATTGCAGATTGAACACACCACACCCAAATCTAACTCTCTCTGCACATGTTACATCTGCCCTCCCTGCAGTGCACATGGTTTTGCCCAACTGCTAACAAAGATCCTGCTGCGATCAACTCAGATTTACCCCCATTGTTTCTGGGTAAAGGAGGTTCTGTCCCGTCTTCGTGCCAGTCATCTTTTTACTGCAAATTGGAAAAATGTGTCTTTGAAGTTAAGTCCATTACATTTCTGAGCTACATTGTGTCTGGTTCCGGACTAGAGATGGACCCTGAGAAACTACAAGCTATTCAAGATTGGCCGATACCTACAACCCTCAAGGGTGTCCAGAGATTCTTAGGATTCGCCTATTATTACAGAATATTTATTAGAGACTTTTCCACCATTGTGGCGCCTATCACTGCCCTTATCAAAATGAGTGCTAACCCTTCCAAGTGGTCCAAAGAAGCTGACCAAGCCTTCCATTTGTTAAAGCAAAGGTTCATCTCAGCTCCGGTGTTGAAACAGCCAGATACCAACTCGCCCTTCACCCTTGAGGTGGATGCCTCTTCTGTTGGAGTGGCCGTGGTCCTGTCTCAAAGAGCCAAAGATGGTCATCTGCATCCTTGCGGCTTCTTCTCCCAGAAGTTCTCTCCTGTTAAGCGCAATTACGCCATTGGCGATCAGGAACTCTTGGCTATCAAACTCACTCTGGAAGAGTGGAGGTACTTGCTGGAGCTAGCTTCTCACACCATCACCATTCTTACAGACCACAAGAATCTCCTGTATTTGAAAGGTGCACAATGTCTCAACCCTCGTCAAGCCAGATGGGCACTTTTTTTTCTAGGTTTGACTTTAAACTCCAGTTTTGTCCAGGGTCACAGAATTGCAAGACTGATGCCCATTCCCGCTACTGGGAGCAAGAAAATTAGTCTGAGTCTAATGAAAAGCATCCTATTATTAATCCAGTGGCATTCTCCACGGTAAGGATGGGCTCTATGCCCCCATTAGGGAAAAGTTTTGTAAAACCGGCTCTAAGGAAGAAGCTCATGCACTGGGCACATGCTTCCCGATTCACTGGACACGCGAGCATCCAGAAAACCCTTGAATTTATCTCCAGATCTTACCGGTGGGCGACTCTGAAAAAGGACGTTACAGAGTTTATTGCTTCCTGGCCAAAATGTGCTCAACCCAAAGTATCTCGCCAGTCACCCGCTGGGCAACTGGTTCCACTATCTGTTCCTGTTAAATACTACTTTAACCAAGTAGTTGTTGTTTGAGTTAATGTTAAGTAAATGACTGTAGCGAAGTCAGATTTAGAAAAGCAAGTGAATATTTATTTTTAAGGACCACGCCCATATACAGGTCGAGAGACTACATTCTCTCAGCCTGGGTCAAAATGAATCAACCCAGAAACATGTCAATACAATGATTTTATAACATACAGTTACGCCTCATTGTTATAACCCTCCTATATGATTTCATGCATCTTGAGTACAGTGTTATGCAATATTAGGACAATTGGCAAAGACAACCAAGAGATATTTAACCAATACATCCTCGTGATGAGTCTGACTCATGATTATAACCATGTGTCCTTGATTATAATATTAAAGTATACAATTTCCTAAGTTTCCATTGTTTAAAGTTGTGTGTGTGGGTATTCCTTATTAGGAATTAAACTGGACTTCGGATGAGCGTATGTGGACTTAATACTAGTCTCTTAGTCTGTATAAAGTTCATATGAATATGCTTTCTCATCTAGCTAGAAACAAAATGGATTCTCTTATTATTTTGGACTATAATGGTGAATATGAGGTCACCTTTGATATTGTGATTATTATGTGTATGCATAATATACGTACTATCCCGTAGTACATATATATATAGCTGTTAGGCCTTTATAATGTTGCCTCCGTCACAGTATTTGACAGTTCCACTCTCTGATCAGGGACATTATCCATGTGCCCTGTCATCTATGGGGAATTTCTGAGAACGTACAGTTTGATAATAATCATTTCATGGAGTACTGCTGTTCTGCGTCTGGTAGTAGCCTTCTAAATACAGCATAGGCCACACCTGTAGACAGTGTACATCAAAAGATGGATATAATGATCACAAGAATAAACCTCATCACAGAATACATCATCACATACAATATACTTAAAAATATTTTCCTAATCCTGAAAATTGAATACTAGGATTAAGACATTTATCCTTTTCAGTCCATAGCATAATGTCTTTGTTAAAGTTCTTTTATATCTTGGGCCTCCTTTATATACTTGTCAATACACGTATCCGGATCTGTAATGTCATTGGTCAAATAAGTATAGCAATGAACTCAAAGTGCTGTTCCGGAAATCAAACAAAATCCTCCAATTTGTGGTATTATTATTATTATCCTTAATTTATATGGCGCCACAAGGGTTCCGCAGCGCCCAATTACAGAGTACATATGCACATAATCAAAACAGGAAAACAGTGACTTACAGTTGAAGACAATTTAGGACAAGTACAAGCATAACTACACCAGTAAATGACAGAGATAAGTTCCAGGTGGCCAAAAAACTGCGTGATTTGGGCAGTTGAGGATTATTAAAGTAAGAAAAGGACAAGCACATGAGGGAAGAGGGCCCTACTCATGAGAGCTTACATTCTAAGGCTATTAAAGAATGTAGAACAATGTGGTATTATAAGAGTTCATGTCCAATGTCCTGGAATGTCTTATCATAAAGTTCAGTCATGTTATCAATAACTTTAGATGAAATAAAACGTAAACTCCCAGTTGATTAATCATAAGACTCCATTAGCCATAGGAGAACTTATTAGCCGCCTCCACCAATTCGAGGTTTTACTGATGCTCTGGTGGCAGGAATATGTTTCCTGATTACTGAGTCAATCACTCTTTTTAGGAATAGTTCATCCTGCAAGAAACTTTTCTCATGTTATTATGTGTTTTTGTATAAAATTGCTAAATTAATCTTCTTAAATAACAAACATCTTCAGAATTAATAACCAATTAGTAACCAATTGTATATCATATCCTAAGGACATAGTGACAACTAACATTCTCCGTTATGTATGATATCTCCTTTAGCCTTTGAATCTACTCCTGGTAAAGTACATTTACTAAATCATAAACTTTAATGAACATCCTATGTAACCATTACTATTTATATACATAACTCATTATATCTAGCACATCTAGAAACATTACGTTTGTATATGTTTATAATCCTTTCACATTTCCTTAAATCAACCTTTCCTATCTGCATAAGTTAATTTTTACTGTATTATTGACCTATTTTCCACTAAATTAAATACACTCCATATGTGTAGCTGATATTATCACTAGTAGTTCTATCTTGAAATACTGTTGTATCTTATACACATATACCTGTTTCACTATTATCACAACTCTATAAAGTTTTGGTAATCACATCAAATGTAACTTTCATAGAGAACGTTGGTCTGTTACTATACAATGCTGGTGTCTATGTATACATATCTAACAATTATAATAATAATAATAATAATAATAATAATAGTAATAATAATAATAATAATAATAATAATAATATTTATATAGCAGCAGTACCCAAAATCTTTCCAACAATTAATGGTATTGCTGGACTGGATACTCATGAGAATAATATCCTAAATTATTAAATTATCCATACATTAATCTATACATCTCTCTTTAAGTGGAGTATAATACTTACAACCACGTTTTTCACAGGGTGATCTTTACACCGGTCATAAATCTCTCTGGATTTCCTGCTTAGAAAAGAGGAAGGAAGGGTCTTATTGAAATAATTCCCATCCACAATAATGGATGAGTACTCATACCTACACCACACGTCTGCTCGCTCTCTCTTCAAAGAAAAAAAACACAAGTCCTAATGCTGTTATAAATAACATCGCTCCCAGTACACTTTCAAAAATGTTAAAAGTTCTGTAGGATATTAGCTTATAAGCACATAGTCTATTATCAATGATCATAATCATCTCCATCTCAATTGAAGGGTTCATTCAAATACAACTCTGTGGTAGTAACAGTAGTAAAAGTCTCTGTATCTCCATACAATTGTTTTTAATTTTAGGTTCCTTTAAGCTCTGGTCTCTGACCTTTTCCTTTCAATGCAAGCTCATGGATCTAGGTGTCCTTCTTCTGCAGCCTTTGCAATGGCTCTATCAGTAGTCAGCGGTACTTGCCAAGGACCATCCTATGCGATCTGTAATGGTACCGAAACATAAGCAACGTCTCACCATAACACCGTCTCCACTCTCTCAGTGATTTGTCCTGTGCCTGACTGAGTGTTCGTGATGGTTACATATCCTACCAAGATTCTTGCAGCTTTTGATTTTCTTGTAACTGTTTTAAATAATTTGTGTGACACATTGAAACCGTCAAATCATTTTGTAGTTTTGAATCAGTCTCTGGATAATATATCTTTGCCCGGATTCCAAAAAGAATAACAAAAAAAATGACACAGAAAAGAGACTAAGCAGAGGCTTAGGTGTAATTCTACCAATATTTAACCAATGATTGGACCATGCCATGATTCAAATTCTGCCATTCCTGTCTCCTTTGTAGATTAACAATGCTTAATTCTTTAAACCTTCCCTGCCAAATGATGACTTTTTTTTATTCTCAACATTACACATATTAATTGAAAAATATTTTCCAAAACTCCTATAAACTCTTTCTATCAGTAAAGAAACTTTACTGCCTTTGAAACAATAGACCACACATCTGGCCTTTTTATTCATTTCTTAAATAGCGCAGAAAACTCTGTTGCTTTACTTTACCCCTTAACACTTGTTATACATACTATAGTTCCTTTTTAGCATTAAACTATGTTGTATTAAAACAATGTTGTTTTTAATCAACCCAAAAACATCCGCCGCAAACATGCTATAGCTTTCTTTATCACCATCACTATCCCTCTCATTATCCCATAATTTGTTATTTTGGTCAAATGCCAGAACACAATGCATATTTCTCCCTTAAACTTCATCCTACAATAGAAAGCTTGTGAATCTATTTCATGCTAGTTACCCTTAGATTTGCATAACTCATTATATTTCCCATAGCAAAAGTTGGCAGCAACACTTTACTATTACTAATACTAATTCACTAATTCACATACTAATTTCAGTTATCGCACTGTAATTCACCATCCCATTATCCCCTATGGATGCTAGAGAAAGTATTCTGTTAGTGTCAGTTTTTAAATGCAATGTAAAAATGCAATGTAATAATTATTATTGTCTTACTCATCCACATTATATTCCTTATTCTCCCCACTTTTGGGGGTGAGGAAGACAAGTATGCAGCTGTATCAAAGTTGTATTCTGTCAGATGTACACATCATACAAATCTACTGCTAAACCACAGTTCTAAACATCATTATTTTTTTTGCTTATACATAAGTTGATGGTTTGGCTCTGACTGTGTATCCATAATGTCTTATTCATGATAAAGTGTAATATATTGTATTACCTTCTATAATTTCTTTGGTTATGAAGTTGAATGCATGCACATAGCACTTACAAAAATTAAATAAATACTGTATTCAGAGATTTATCATCTGGTCATACATATATATCTCTTAATAAATGTGTACCAAGGCTCCACCCTCTGAGGGTTTAACTGTCTTTGGCCTAGTGCCAAATAATGACCTAGTTAGTTAACTATGTCAGCACACCATTGAATTTTGTCTTGCGACACCTTGTGTCCTGTTCTGCAAGAAAACACAACTGTTTAGTATCTAACACCGATACTTCAAATAATTTATAGCACCACAGTAGATCATCCACATACTGTGTAAAACATCTGTAGGTACAAAAGAATGTAGGTTATTTTTGCAAGTACAAAGAAAGATTGTATATAAATATTTTGCTTAATCTAGTCCAATACAGTGTAATTTATTTAATCAACATCAATTTTTTCTCATTGGGTAGTCTGTATTCTACCATTACTTACACACAAGGTTAGTAATCATACTACACCAAAATACTATACATTTCTTTACTTATCTCAAAATATCTCTCACACTGGCCAGTCCACTCTTCACAAGATATACGGCTCTCATCCACACTCTTTACTTGCTCCCATGCACAACTACAAACTTTCCTTGGACTGCATCCATTCTATGGAATGCTTTTCCCACATACAAGCATTCTCTGAAAACTCACCTATTCAGACAAACCCTCCAAAACCGCTCCCATTATCTGGCTACAGAACTTGGTTCATCACTGCAAATCGTGCAGTACACTAAGAACCTTTGCAATCTATATCTAATATATCAATGCCTATACTTTGTTGTGGATTTTAGCAAGCATATCCTTACGTCCATTCATAGAATCACAGAGTAAGTGATAGATATATATATATATATATATATATATATATATATATAATATATATATGCTATGTATCCAACTGAATCTGTCCCTACTCTATACTTTCTGGAATCTGTAGAAATACCTCATCTGTGATACAGTATATTTTACACTGTAACTTACAAATTAGGTTTCTTCAAAATAAAGTTGAAGAATTGCCTAAAAGTATGTTAATACTGGAAGCATATTGATTAATTGCTTGTAGCAATCTGTGATTTACAGAATGTACTTTACATGTAATATAATATACTTTATCTTTCCCTATGATTTTAGCTGCAGCAGCTTTGAAAACTCCCCCCGTACAGCCCACCTCTGAGAGGGAGAAACCTGTTTGCAGCGATGGGGCGTAGTCTTCTGGACTGTCTGCCAGATGCAGATCTGTTAGCGATGACGCTGTTAGCACTGACATTTCTAGCCTGTATATGCTGCTGGAATTTTTCCTGATTACAGTTATGCTCCTGTAACTACACCCTCTATTTTTTTTCTTTTTGGCAGCACTCTCTACAGACCATCTGTTTAAGATATTAGTTTACTAAATTAGGTCTTATCTTAAAAATAGAGTAGATCGTTTGTATAACAAACATTTTAAATTACAAATCATTGTCTTCCAACAGCATTTGTAGCACAAAACATATATAGCATGCTTATGCTTATTATAATCCATCTCATTAGATGAAAAAAAAAATCAAAACTCAATGAATACTTTTTTTTCTTTCTCTTCACTACGTCATGGCCTTATGCGAGTCTGGGCTATTACAGCTCCCTAGCTCTCCATGCTACACAGCATTGGAAACTGAAGGCTTTTTTGCTTATTTTACAGGGGAAAAACTTTTTTCTCTTTATATCGCAATAAAATACACGGCATCCATCCATTAATTTGCTGGCAGACCTTCTCAAAATATATTGCATTAAAGAATATTTACATATTAAAACAATATCATATGGAAAACTACACTTCATAGTTAAATAATAACACCAGATAAACACATATTTCTAACTACACATCTTTTAGATCTGCCAAAAGATATTTGAACATGAACACTCAAATCTTTAATTCTATTTTTCTTTCCTCAGTTCACCACATATATAAACATTATTCACAAGACTTGTAAACATGCCAGTCACAGACAGAAAGTTTCTGTTAGACACAGATCTGAGAATATACTTAACAGAACAAACACTGAACTTTCATGTCCGACATACAAGACACCATAAAACACAAAATGACATACAGTTTCGCAGCACAGGGCGCGTCCTTTTGGTACCATAGTTTTATAGTCTTTTTTTTCATAAGTTGGGCGCCCATAAATTAAATAATAATAAAAAAACAGTTTGCAAACTTCAATATCTTGCAGATATCAATATACACTTGCATTGGTTGATCAGGCCAAAATTATACAGCATAATTGAAATGCACAAAATTGGTTGTTTTTTTTCTTCACATTTTCTGTAGACTGTACCCCTTGGTCACAGTACTATACCAAATCGGCGCATATATGGAATATTTCTTCCATAACATGATATACACACTTAGGGTTATCCTCCCTGTCCTTCCTTACGCGGAAATATTGCCTGTCATCCAGAGCAGCCGACACTTCACACACGCAACACGTCTGTTTCTGAAAGTGACAGTACACACTTAATTACAACTATAATCACAACTTTTGGATTAAATTTACCACATTTACATGCAACAACAAGGTCAGGTCCCTGAGTTATTTTACCTAGCTTAGTCAATCTCCTCACTCCTAATTCTCATATCATAAAAATAAAATCACACAGACAGCTGGCAGGTATAGAAGCAGCCTATACTGGCATATAGCACATACCATGATATTCTATACTTACCAGTGCTGTAATGATCCTGGGATATTCCTTCCATCCCCAGCTGCTGGCTGGCTGGCACACCCCTTTGAGAATTTGATGAAGAGATTGAGATTTGTAGGTCCGAAGGATTGAGCTCCCAAATTGTTAAATACTACTTTAACCATGTTGTTGTTGTTTGAGTTAATGTTAAGTAAATGACTGTATGGAAGTCAAATTTAGAAAAGCAAGTGAATATTTATTTTTAAGGACCACGCTCACATACAGGTCGAGAGACTACATTCTCTCAGCCTGGATCAAAATGAATCAACCCAGAAACATGTCAATACAATGCTTTTTATAACATACAGTTACGCCCCATTCTTATAACCCTCGCATATGACTTCATGCATCTTGAGTACAGTGTTATGCAATATTAGGACAATTGGCAAAGACAACCAAGAGATATTTAGCCAATACATCCTTGTGATGAGGCTGACTCATGATTTTAACCATGTGTCCTTGATTATAATCGTAAAGTATACAATTTCCTAAGTTTCCATTGTTTAAAGTTGTGTGTGTGGGTATTCCTTATTAGGAATTAAACTGGACTTTGGATGTGTGTACGTGGACTTAATAGTAGTCTCTTAGTCTGTATAAAGTTCATATGAATATGCTTTCTCATCTAGCTAGAAACAAAATGGATTCTTTTATGCTTTTGGACTATAATGGTGAATATGAGGTCACCTTTGATATTGTGATTATTATGTGTATGCATAATATACGTACTATACCGTAGTACATCTATATAGCTGTTAGGCCTTTAGATTGTTGCCTCTGTCACAATATTTGACAGTTCCTCATTGTCCGTGGACCCATTTGCCAATGGACTTTATTACAGACCTTCCAATGTGTAACAAATTTAATACCATCTGGGTGGTAGTTGACCGGTTCACCAAGATGGCTCACTTCATTCCCCTTACCGGTCTTCCGTCAGCTTCCAAGTTGGCTCAAGTCTTCTTTCAGGAGATCTTCAGACTACATGGTCTCCCCGAGGAGATAATCTCTGACAGAGGAGTACAGTTTGTAGCCAAGTTCTGGCAAAGTTTATGTTTGGCCCTCCAAGTCAAGTTAAAATTCTCTACAGCTTATCACCCCCAGACCAACAGTCAAACTGAGAGGGTGAATCAGGACTTGGAGGCCTTCCTCCGAATTTATGTATCTTCTTCACAAGATAACTGGGTACAACTTCTTCCGTGAGCCGAGTTCTGCCATAACAATCAATATCATTCTTCATCTTCTTCTACGCCATTTTTTTTACCAGCTATGGATTTCACCCTAAAGTTCCAGAATTTCAACCGCTTCCAGCAACCTCAGTGCCTGCAGCTGATATCACTCTTCGTCAGTTTTCAAATAGCAGGAGGAATGTTCGAGTGGCTCTACTCAAGGCATCTTTTAGATACAAGAAGTTTGCAGATAAGAAGCGTAGGGCAATTCCTGCCCTTAAAGTGGGTGATCGTGTTTGTCTATCTACGAAGAATTTGAGACTGAGAGTTCCAAGCATGAAATTTGCTCCTCGATATATCGGTCCTTTTTGAATTGAACAAGTCATCAACCCAGTAGCTTACAAACTCCAGCTACTGTAACTCCATTCCTGAAAATTCCCAGGACATTTCATGTCTCCCTTCTGAAACTGCTGATCCTGAATCGGTTCCATTCAGCACTTCCTTCGCCTCCCAAAGTCCAGACTCATACGCGTTGAGTATGAAGTTGCCAAGATTCTGGATTCACGCTTCCATTATGGTCAGCTTCAGTATGTGATTGATTGGAAGGGCTATGGCCCTGAGGAACGTTCCTGGACCAATGCCTCAGATGTTCATGCTCCTACATTGGTCCGGATTTTCCACTCCAGATTTACTCAGAAGCCTAAGAAGTGTCCTGGGTCCACTCCTAAAGGGGGTGCTGTCACAATCCGGGTTACTGGACGCCATTATCTACCGTTCAGGTGTCTCCTGAGGCTCTGCATGGCGTCTCCTGTCAGCCGCTGCCTCTGCCGCCATCATTGTATTTCAAATGCACAAACAGGTCTGCATGGCGTCTCGCGCCCGCTGCGGCCCTTGCCACCAGCTCTGTGTGTCAAGTGCGCAGGTTGGCATCCACTGTCCTCCGTGGCTGCCGCAGCCATGATTGTAATTCCTCACATGGTGCTACAAGCTAGATTTCCCTCCAAATGCTAGTATGGGCGCAGCCATGTTGGTTCCAGTCACATGATGCTATTTCCACCAATCTACAGCATCGCTGAACTCTGCCTGATTGTTCATCCAATCCCTGCATTGCTGTAGGTATAAAGGTCCTGTTCCTGAACCAGGAAGATGTCAATGCTTTGGTTGTCATTACCAGTGTATCCTGTCTCTGCTCCTTGTGGTTGATTATTCAGTTCCAGGTATTCCAGCTCCTGTGTCTTCATTCCACCAGAGACCCGCACCAATCACCACCTTGCAGTGCAGCCTGACTCTACAGTGTCCTCATTGCTCCCTGCGACTGCCAGTGCTCTAAAACACCTGCTACCAGCGGTGTTCAGCTTTATGATATCATCGGTGCTCTGCCATCGGTTTTCCTGATACCATCGGTGGTCTGTCATCTACTCTCCAAATACCACCAATCTCTAGCATCACCAGTGTCATTCAACTCTCCTGCTACACTGGTTCATCTGCACTTCTTCAACAGTTCTTCACCAGGTCCGGTTCTGTCCGGTAAATCTGTCAGTCTACGTGTACCATCTACTTCACAGTACATCCAGCCTCTGTACAACATCTGCTGGTCAGTTCCTGCCTCCATTTCATTGTTCAGCGGATAGGTGTTGGTAAAAGGACTCTCCATCTCCTAACCTCCCAAGCTTGCCTTGTTGCGGATACCACACCTAAGGACATTCTATCTACTGCTGCATCTTGTGGAACTGTGTACTGCTTTTAATAATTTTCATATCTAGTACTGCAACTGCCGATGTACCAGATGAACTTTGCTAAATAAATACTCATTTATTTTATCCCTGTTGTTGTGGTCACACCTTCGGGCATTGGTGGTACAAGTCCATCTGCATGTCTAGAAGTCCTATACTGCTGCCCAGGTTTACATATACACCAGCCCCTACAACTGAGGGTTCTCCTGGTCAGCACCAGCCCTCAGTTGTGACACCTATCCCTTCTGAAGAAACCACCAGAGTGCAAAGGCAGAGAAATGCATTAAAGGCAAAAAAGGGCACCCTCCATCACCTGCTGAGCTCCATTGCATGATTCCCGGTACCAAGCACAGACACAGAACAGTAATGCACATGCCACTGCTTACTTCAAAAACTCTTCAATTATGATTGACTCACCCGCGGCCAACTAAGCTTCATGGAGAAAAAGTGAGTGCACATTCCGACGGCTGTTAACATTTGGTGAGATTAATGAATGTGGGCGGGAGGTAGTAGCATACAGCGAGCGGATGAACTGTATCATAATATTACATCTCTAACTGTCTGTTTTAACAAGGATCCGTATGCAGGGGCTTCAGCGGCGGCAGGATGCGGCTGAGGTGCGGGTGACATTGGCGGCGGGATGTAGCCATAGTGGCAGGCAGGGATCCACGATCCCTGCCTGCCATTCTGCAGAGTTTGGCAGCGCAGCAGTACCAGTTTAAAAAATGGAGACACAGCGTCATTTTTGAAATTCAAGATGGCAGCCGTGAGTCAATCACGGCTCACTGCGTCATCGCCACGCCCCCTCTAGCTGAATTATATAAGTCAGCACGAGGCAGCAGCATTAATCCGACGGCGGAGGAGGAGCAGTGAAGAGCTCCAGAAGACAGAAGACGCTGGAAGACCTGGCTGGGTGGTGGATATGCAAAATAACCTAAAGGCTGCTGCCTCATAGGTGAAGACGCCAGAAGCCCTGGGAAGGCAGCGGCCATGCAAAAGAGTTTAAAGGCCGCCGCCTCCCAGGTGAAGACGCCGGAAGCCCTGGGAAGGCGGCGACCTCCCAGGTGAAGACGCCAGAAGCCCTGGGAAGGCGGTGGCTATGCAAAAGAACTTAAAGGCCGCTGCCTGCAGGTGAAGACCCTGAATAATAAAACTTTTTTTTAAAAACGTGAAGTGTCATTTATTTTAATATTTTCTTTTCAGGTGGACTACAGATGCCAGTGAGCTCTTTATATCCGGGCATACTGGCAATTGTGGTTCACCAAGTGCTGTCATGCCGGGGCAGGCATGCTGGGACCTGTAGCCCACCTGTAAAGAACAATATTATCCTGCCATGAACCCTGCACCCACCGCCAACAGGGTTGTTGCTTGGGAGGGGGGACCCCAGTTTTATTTTCTGGGGGCCCCACTTTCCAAGGAATTTCAGCTCTGGGTTGACTGGCTTTTTTTTTATGTTACGGAAGGGGGACCCCACACTGAGTGTCTCACCTGCTATGGCATTACCCCTCCTGGCTGGTTCAGTCGAGCGCTGGTTTTAGTGATATATGGGGGACTACACTCTTTATTTTTTACATTTCTACGGGGGGTAAAGGAAGGGGGTGGGGTTAGTTAGCTGTTAGTGCCTCCCCAGCATCGGACCTCACTGCACATCACTGATCCACAGCTATTGCTCAGATGGCTTCCTAAAGCAACTGGAGCTTGCTAACGTTACACAGCGGTGAAAGAGCAATAACTGTATACTACATTTTATTGATATTCTGTTTTTATCTTTGTGTCTTATTTGGACTAATTATTTTAAGAATGTTTAATTAATACATTTTATAAGCGCTTTCTATTGGAGTAATTTCATTACTCCTTATCTTTATATTGTACATGTGATGTGCTATATTAACACGTGGGAGCTGCTTTATAGGCACCACTAATTTGGAGTTCTTTTTAATGAATTTATTAATAATTTCTTGCGCCCGATATTGTGTTATATATCCATTCTCATTATGGAGACTTGTATGCGATTTTAGAGTGGGTGTGGACCAGCAGTTATCTTGTGACTGGAATGTGTCTTTGGCCATTCTAGATGTCCATGCTCTATCGGTGATAATGGAAATGCATCTAACGGATATTTTATTGTTTGATGGCTATCTTTATTCCAAACATCCCCATTTCTTTAAATCAATTTTCAAATATAGGAAATGATTTCCATTCCAGTTCATCCAGTTGGTGACATGAAATAAAAAAAGGTGTTACAAATGATTAACACAAAGAATTAAATTAGTGTAATATCTTTAAGTAGGTCTACTGTGTTGTGTGTTTGAAAGGGGGAATATATTATGTTGGTTACAGGAACCATTTGATTTCAAAGTCTTGGTTAAGTTCAGTTGGGTCTAGGGCAGTGGTCATCAAACTGTGTGCCATGGCACCCTGGGGTGCCTCAGGACACTTGCAGGGGTTCCTTGAATTGGTGGTCCAGTACCAATTAAATAGGCAAAACCAGTGCTGGTGGCTGCTAATCAAAAATATGTTTACAAACAGAAGTGAATCCTGTCCCCCACCACATAACTGAGTCTAAGTATGACATATAAACACAATTTATTTAATTTAATATTTCTGTCTAAATTTCTCAGTAAGAAACTTTTGGCCTAGGGGTGCCGTGAAAAAAATTCTGATACTCTAGTGCGCCGTGATTCAAAAAAGTTTGACAATCACTAATCTAGGGATTGACCTTTGTATATGGCTCTCATTTCTGTCCGTTCCAAGTGTTTCTCTGTGTTTCTATTATGACATGTTTGTTTGTTGCATGCAGACGCATGAAGTACATGTTGTGATCAGTTCAACATTGGTGGTGAATCTGGAAATGTTCCGAAAGATTATGGCTGGTGAGATCATTTCTGATATTTCGCAGGTGTTTTCCTAGTCGTATTTTTAAAGATCTCAATGTTCTACCAATGAAGGTTTTATTGCATGTAAAAGTGGTCGCGTATATGAAATTTGTGGTGTTGCACATGTAGAAATCCTTTATTTTCCATTCAATGTCATTGACTATGATTTGTACAGTTTTTTTGTGTGTTTGCATCCTAGGCATTCCCCACATCTGTGAAAACCTGTGGTTCTGATTGAATTTTATGATTTGGTGGGAAATGTACTTTGAACTAGACAATTTTTTAGGTCAGCAGCTCTTTTGTAAATGAAGGTGGGATGCTTGGGAATAATATTTTTACGAATGGGATTCTCACAAAGTTTGTGCCAGTGTTTTTTAATGGCAGTTTCTACTTGCTTATGTCCTGAGTCGTATCCAGTAAGGAAGGACCATTAATGTTCAGAATTATTGGTCCTGCTGTTTTTCGGTTTGTTTATCAATAAAAGTGGATCTTTCCAGGTTGAATGATGTGGTAGCTGCTATATCTACATCTTCTTCTTTGTAGCCTTTTTTAAGGAACTTAGTTTTGAGTTCTTTCATTTGTGTCAAGCATACTGTGTCTTCACTACAATTTCTTCTTATGAATCGATTTCTGGGGACTCCATTCAGCCAATTACAGTATGATGGTGTTTGCTATTGGTCAGGATGTAAATTTGAGTATTCGTGGGTTTGTAATGGGTCCTGGTTTGGATAATATTGTTCGTAATGTAGATAGCAAGGTCTAGAAACTTTATTTTTTCTTTGTTGTAGGTGAAGGTGAGTTTGATGTTTTTGTTGTTAAGATGTAAACTCACAGAAAGTTTGAAGGGATTCAGCTGTGTCTCTCCAAGTAAAGATAATGTCATCAATATATCTGTTGAATTTTGTGATATTGTTCTTCCAGACTTCTCTACCGTAAATTTAATTCAGTTCCCAATAGGATATAAATAAGTTTGCATAGCTAGGTGCGAAATAGGTACCCATCATGGTCCCTTGTTTTTGCAAGTAGTAATCCCCATCAAAAAATAAAAAGTTGTTTTTTAAATTAAAATGATTGATTCCTTTCTAAACATTTTTTACTGCTGTGGTGTGTTCTGATAGCATTCTGATTAATCTAGGAACCAAGTAATGGCTTCTTCTCCTTGTTGATATTCTATGATGGTCTAAAGGGAGGTAACATCTGCAGTTACTAAGAACATGTCATCATCCCATGTATTGTTTTTAATTTATTGATCGTATCCCCTGTATTTTCCAGTTATGATGGAGTCTTATTTACCAATGTTTTTAATAGTTGATCTATGTAGGCAGAGAGGTTAGACGTGAGGCCCCCAGTACTTGCTATGATGGGTCTACCGGAAATGGGGGTGGTGGTGGTAATGTTCTTATGTTCTCTTGGTAGTATATATAGTAGGAGTTAATGGATCTTCTATGTTGATATATCCATGCAAATCTTGGAGGGATCATTTTTGATATGTAGTGTTGCCATATAGTTGTCTCAGATTTTCATTTCTCTAATCTTCTGTATAATATGGCAATGCCTCCACCATAATTGCAAGGTTTGATTATAATGGTTTAATCTTTTTGGAGATCTGTAATGGCTTGGCATTCTTTTTGTTTAAATGCCAAGCTATGTTCTTTTTCTTTTTGAGGTTCCTTATGACTTCTGTGACTAACTTCAGGAAGGTATCCACAAAGTTCCCCTTGATGTGTGTGGTACTGATGTATGAGGCTTTTTAAACAATAGATTTTATTGATTTTTCACATGGAGTAATAAGGATACAGAAAGAAAAAAGGGAAACAAAGGAAACACAACCAGAAAAGGAATAGGGGTACATAGTCTATAACCTATTATAGCATTGAATCATTGACAGAGGTAAATTTATAGCAAATATAATCTCACTTTAAACATCATACCTAAAATTGACCAGGCCCATTTGAGCGGCGTAAATAGTGTGGCCAATCCCGAGATTAGCGGGATCCCAGGATTTAGGCCAAAAATAGGCCATGATTCAATACCGGGATTGGAAGGTCCAATCACGGGTATTGCAGGATCAGTGTTGAGCATCCTCAGGACAATCAGAAGCTGCCTGGAACCCTCCTCCCCAGCACCCCTGATGCAGCTTGACCTCTGACTGTGAGGTCACACTGCACAGTGGCCTGCCGCTGAAGCTGCTGGCAAGGTGGCTGTCACCCACCGCGTCCTTCTGGAAGCCCCTGCAGTCACCGCAGCTGAAAGAAGATCCCCTCTCACCCACCCCAGCAGTTTGGTGAGTTGATTTATGTGTGGGATGGGTGGGGAGGGGAGAGGCAGGGCAGGGTGGGCGGAAACACACACACAGGAAGAAAGCCAATCCCGGGTATCCCAGGATTGACCATTTTTCAATCCTGATTCCCAGTGTCACAATGCTGCTGGCTAATTCTACAAATACACCAATACGAGAATTGCCACATGTGATGTTGGGGTCACTTTTGACACATGGGATTAATCAATCACCTTAGCTACCATCAGCAAGTGGAAATTAGCATCTAAACTCAAGGTAGCCTTCGATTCTACCTGTCACACACACACAAACACACTGCAATACTTAGAAAAGCAGGTAGATGTGGGCCACACAAGTCTTTAGTTTATAAGATTCACAGAATCAGAACTAAAATTGACATGTTTAATTTCAAGAATACTTCAGAGCTTTAGTTCCAAAAAGGTGTTACAAAGATTATTACAAATATTTTAAAAACACACACACAGAGTATAGCAATCTCAAAACAAAATGAAAAGAAATAAAAAATACAGAAAACCTAACTGACTTACTTAAACAAACTTAGTTGTTCTGTTGTTGGGGAGTTTCACAGAATAGACAATGGTCATCTCCAACATATAGTTGAGTCCCCAAGAGATGCACTCTCTGTCTCAGTGGGAGAGACAGATATAGCCCTCAGCTGCAGCAGCCCCCCAACCTTGGGATTTTGAACCACTTTCCTGCGGGACACTAAACATACATCATTTTCACATGCTGTTGGTACTTGGCAACAGGCACGGGGAGGGGGTGTAGCCCAAAGACTTGTAATCTCTTTAAAAGAGAGTGAGGATCTGTGACTTGTGACCCCTGGATGGTTTTATGACTAGCCAGGAAGTTTAGTGGCTTACTCATCTAAACATGTGGAACCCTTTATTTTCCATCTGGTGATTGATCCGGACATCTCCCTCTAATCAGTATTTATAATCTCTGGTCTGGGCATTTATTTCATCCCTTACTTTAGGGTCTGTACATCTCCCCATCCTGGATGCATGGAGGTCAAACACAGGACATCACCTGTCAGCCATTTTGTCACATCTAAGCTGAAAAAATACAAAATTATATATATACAGTCACTTGAAATCATTGTTGGTGATTATTTCTGCAGGTAATCACCACACCTTAGATCACATATCATTTGTGATTCTCTTTTCTGCATTTAAACATGACTTCTCCCCCAGCAAATGGTGCACAAGAGGCAGTGACCCACGTCACTGACTCATTGCTGTGCTACTGACCACTTGTTCACATGATCCCCTGGTACCTTTAACTCTATATGGTTGAATACATTACCAACAGGTGTACTCTCATGATTAATGCTCATGGTGTGACAGGCGACTACATTCTTCTCCAACACAATCTCACCTTGTGCCCTTTCCTGATGTGGTGACCTGCCTCCCACGCACACGGGCCCTGAGGTAGGGAC
This sequence comes from Pseudophryne corroboree, assembly GCF_028390025.1. Classification (NCBI taxonomy): domain Eukaryota; kingdom Metazoa; phylum Chordata; class Amphibia; order Anura; family Myobatrachidae; genus Pseudophryne; species Pseudophryne corroboree. Next base: position 179,159,619 of record NC_086452.1, read on the forward strand.
ACCTTGCTCTACAGGACACTCTTGACAGGTTTAACTGCACCTCATTTGGGGTATACCAAGGACATTGGGGTCATCACCTGAATGTCCCTTTCTAAGAGAAATTCTTCCTGATTTATCTCCCCAGCCAGTCTGACTGACCTGCGTCATTAGAGATGCTAATTTAGGGTCAGCTGGTTGCCCTGCTTGGAATTCCTCACACCTGATAAGTTGCATTTAAACATGACACCCAGGATTGAAAAAATGGCCCAGGATTGGCCTCCCTAGGCAAATACCTCTAACACGAGTCTAAAATGGAAAGATCCACTAGTCCAGAGTAAATGGAAGACAGACTTTGTCTTGCCCAATACAAACACCAATTAAACCACTTCATTTGTGCAGAGGATGCAGATGATGTATATTTGCAGTCTGCCTTCCCTGCTGCCTTTGGACAAGAAAGGGATATAAATTATTATAGGAATAACACACAATAATACTACATATACAGTGCAACAATTTCCAACCAGGAACAGAGGAAATCACAGAAAGGAGAAAGAAAAAGAGGAAAGATGATGGGAAATCCAAGAACAAAAAGAAAAGAAAAGAACCAATCTCTCACCATCTACCAATGAAGTATATGTGTTAGGCGCCGGGGTCCGCTCGTCTGCGCGGCCCGGCGCCTAGCAACTAGAGACGCCGTGCGCGTACAGCCGCCGGCTCCCTAGCAACGCTAGACGCCGGGCGTGCTGAGCCGCACGGACCCTAGCAACGGGGATGCCACTGGCGGAAGTTGTTCACCTGCTCTCTGGTCGTGCAGCAAGGCAGCTGCACGGCATTTACCCCAATCAGCCTTTTAGCAGCTGATTGGAGGACTTCTTGTTAAATACATTCCCAGGGCTTCTCACAGACGCCGGTAATAGCTTCCTGCATGCTGCCTTTGTTTGCTGAGAGTCTGTTTCCAGTCCTGCTGTATCCGGTCATTCCAGTCCTCTGAAGTCCTGTACTCGGGAGTTATCATCTCGTCCCTGGAGTCCTGACTGATCACCGTTTAACATCGAGTGGTGTTCGTGAGTCGCGGCTCTGCCGTGTGTAGCGGCTCGGCCGCTTTACCCTTTATGTTTTGTGTTTTGGAGCATTTGCGGAGGGTTCCGCTTCCACAGGTCCACTCTGGTATTCGGCGGTGCCGGGTAGGAGTATTGGACAAGTGGATTTTGGTTGTCCTTTTCCCTGGCGGTTTCTCCGCACATACTTTAGGTTTTGTAGTTAGCTCATAGCCCCTGGCCTCTTTGTTTAGTTAGAGGGCCTCTTGTCATCATCCTGTCTCGGATTTCCCTTTGTCTCTCACTAAGACCTCTGCATCGGAGTTGGGCAGACATAATCCGCCCTTCAAACGCGGCAGCCAAGGGCTCAAGAAACCATAGTCTCGCAAGGGATTTCTGACAGCACGGGTGAGACAACAGAGTTAGGGCGCCAGGGGCTATTGTTCTTTCCTGCTCCCTTCCCCAGCATTCCGTTCCAGCGCTCCGGTCCTTGCCATAAGATCTCCTCTGACCAGGATTGCTGGAATTATAACATTATTACCGGCCATACCAAAACTTAAAATTAACGGGGTTTAATTTTTTCTCATTCAGTTTTGTGAGAGTTTATCGGCCTCATGAATCCGACAGGTTTAGGGCCAAATCCCGGTCAGTTCTTAGTCAGCCAGATGCAAGAACTTACTCAGATGTTTCAGGATCTTTCTCTTCGGGTGAGATCGCAGGAAGATCTTTTGCGAGCCTCCCCGAAGGTAGTCCCTGAACCAAAGATGCATTTGCCAGACCGTTTTTCTGGCGACAGAAAATCATTTTTTAATTTCAAGGAATCCTGTAAACTATATTTCCGTTTAAGACCTACTTCCTCTGGTACTGAATCTCAGCGGGTTGGGATAATTATTTCTTTACTCCAGGGGGATCCTCAGACCTGGGCATTCGGTTTAAGGGCAGAGGATCTTGCGTTGTTGTCAGTAGATGCTTTTTTTGAGTCTTTAGGGCTTGTGTATGATGACCCTGATAGAGAGGCATCCGCTGAAAGTCAGCTGCGCGCTCTCAAACAAGGTAGAAATCCTGCGGAGGTTTATTGTACGGAGTTTCGCCGCTGGTCGAACGACTGTGGCTGGAATGACCCAGCCCTGCGCAGCCAGTTTCGCCTCGGCTTATCAGAGTCTATAAAAGACAGTCTCCTCCAGTACCCCGCTCCTGAGCCTCTCGATAGACTCATGGAGCTTTCTATTAAGATTGATCGTCGTCTCAGAGAGCGGAGGACTGAAAGAGGAGCACCTATAAGGTCAAGTCCGTGTGTATATTCCATTCCTGAAGACATAGAGGAGCCCATGCAGATGGGTCTCTCCCGGCTGTCCCCTGAGGAAAGAGCCAGAAGGCAAAAATCCGGTCTTTGTCTGTACTGTGGGGGCAAGGGACATTTTGCTCGAAACTGTCCGAACAAGTCGAGAAACGCTTTTGACCAGGTGAATTGTGAGGGGGTTCACCTAGGTCTGCAGCTTATCTCCTCGAATAACTCCCTTTTAGTCCCAGTTAAGGTTTCCTTTGGCAGCCTCAGTTCTTTGGTGTCGGCTTTTGTCGACAGTGGAACTGCAGGAAACTTTATGGATTTAACTTGGGCTAAGGCCTTAGGCATTCCTCAGTTACCTTTGGGTAGGTGTGTCACCATGCATTGCTTAGATGGGAGTCCGCTGTCCAATGGGGTTATTTCTATCCGTACACCCCCTGTACTACTTACAGTAGGAGCTCTACATTCCGAAAAGATCGAGTTCTATCTTACACATTGCCCAGCAGTTCCAGTTGTTCTGGGTCACCCTTGGCTGGCCTTTCATAATCCCACCATTGCTTGGCGGTCAGCGGAGATTTCACAATGGGGTACTTTTTGTGCTTAGGAATGTATTACGTTTCCCGTCAGAGTAGCAGCTATCATTCCAGAACTCATCCCTGTGGAATACCGGGAGTTTGCTGATGTTTTCTCCAAAGGCAATGCGGACATTCTACCTCCCCATCGGCCTTATGATTGTGCTATTGAGCTAATTCCTGGTGCCGCTTTGCCAAAGGGAAGATTATATGCATTATCCGGGCCAGAAACTGCGGCTATGAATGATTATGTTAAGGAGAGCCTAGAGAAAGGATTTATTAGACCATCAAAATCTCCTTTAAGTGCAGGCTTCTTCTTTGTGGAGAAAAAGGATGGCTCGCTTAGACCTTGCATTGACTTTAGAGCCCTGAATAAGATCTCAGTTAAAAACACTTATCCTTTGCCGCTGATTTCTGTACTCTTTGACCAGTTACGTTCGGCTGTGATTTTTTCTAAAATTGACCTTAGAGGAGCGTACAACCTCATCCGAATTAAATCTGGAGATGAGTGGAAGACGGCCTTCAGTACTCAGTCGGGTCACTACGAGTACCTGGTGATGCCGTTCGGCTTGTCTAATGCTCCAGCAGTTTTTCAAGACCTCATTAACGATGTGCTCCGTGACTTCCTAGGGAAATTCGTGGTCGTTTACTTAGACGACATCCTGATTTATTCTGAATCAATGGAACAACATGTTACCCAGGTGCGTCTGGTTCTTCAAAAGTTACGTGAAAATCATCTATATGCCAAGCTGGAGAAGTGTGAGTTCCATGTCACGGAAGTATCTTTTTTAGGGTACATCATTTCCCCTCGGGGATTTTCCATGGAACCAAAGAAGCTCCAGGCCATCCTTAGTTGGGCGCAACCCACCAATTTAAAAGCAATTCAGCGCTTTTTAGGGTTTGCAAATTATTATAGGAGGTTCATTCATTCTTTTTCTGACCTGGTTGCTCCCATTGTAGCTCTGACAAAGAAAGGAGCTGATCCTACCAACTGGTCGCGTGAAGCTGAGTTGTCCTTCCGGGCCTTGAAACAAGCCTTTGTCTCGGCTCCAGTCCTCAAACATCCCAATCCGGAATTGCCCTTTGTTGTGGAGGTTGATGCCTCGGAGGTTGGAGTGGGGGCTATCCTTTCTCAAAAGGATCCGGAGTCTCTGGAGCTACACCCTTGTGCCTTTATGTCCAGGAAATTCTCCTCCGCTGAATCCAACTATGACGTTGGTAATCGGGAGTTACTGGTGGTAAAGTGGGCTTTCGAGGAGTGGAGGCATTGGCTGGAGGGAGCAAAACATACTATTTCAGTATTGACTGACCATAAGAACCTGCAATACATCGAATCGGCTAAGCGGCTTAATGCCCGACAGGCACGTTGGGCTTTATTTTTTATTCGTTTCAAATTTATAATCACTTTCAGGCCTGGTTCCAAGAATACTAAGGCTGATGCTCTGTCACGCAGCTTTCTTCCGGTTCACAATAACAGTCCTGTTACTCCCATACTTCCATCTTCGGTCATCTGGGCAGGCCTCACACAAGATTTATTTACCCAGTTAAAACAGCTTCAACATCAAGCTCCTGGAAATACTCCTGCTGGTCGTCTTTACGTCCCTGAGTTTTTGAGAGCTACTGTTTTAACGGAATTCCATGATAACAAAGTTTCCGGGCATCCGGGAATCTCTAAGACTTTGGAGTTAGTCTCTCGCTCAGTATGGTGGCCTGGTCTTTCTAAAGACGTTAAGGAGTTTGTTTATTCATGTCAGGCTTGTGCACAGCATAAGGTTCCCCGTTCCTTGCCTATCGGGCAACTTATGCCCTTAAATGTTCCTCTCAGGCCATGGTCTCATATCTCCATGGATTTTGTGGTTGACCTTCCCCTTTCAGCCGGATTCCGAGTCATATGGGTGGTAGTGGACAGTTTTAGCAAGATGGCTCATTTTATTGCTCTTCCCCGATTGCCTTCTGCCCAAGGGTTGGCAGTTTTGTTTCTCCGCCATGTTTTCAGACTTCATGGGTTGCCTACTGACATTGTTTCTGATCGGGGTCCACAATTCATCGCACAATTCTGGAAATGTTTTTGTGCCTCGTTAAAGATGAAGTTGTCGTTAACATCCGGTTACCACCCACAATCCAATGGGCAAACCGAGCGAGTTAACCAATCATTGAAACAGTATTTGCGTTTGTATTCAGCCAAACTCCAGAATGATTGGTCCGAGTTTCTTCCGTTGGCGGAGTTTGCTTACAACAATTCTTGTCATTCCTCCACGAAAGAGTCTCCATTCTTTTCAGTTTTTGGTTTCCACCCAAGAGCTAATTCTTTTTTTCATCATTCCTCAGTCTCCTCGCTAACCTTAACCTCCCATCTCAGAGCCATTTGGAAAAAGGTGCACCTTGCTCTCAGAAAAGCGGCCTTTCGTGAGAAGAAATTTTCTGACAGGTTCCAACGTCCTTGCACTTTTAAGGTGGGAGATAGGGTGTGGTTGTCGACTCGCAACATCAGGCTTCGACAATCCTCGGCTAGACTGGGACCCAAATTTATTGGGCCATTTCTTATTATTAAAAGAGTCAACCCAGTTGCCTTTCGGTTACGTTTACCAAGATCTCTCAGGATTGGAAATACGTTTCATTGTTCCCTGTTAAAACAATACGTTTCTTCCAGTAGATTTCCTCGGAAGATCTCTCAGGGTAGATCTCCAGTGGATGTACAGGGACAACAGGAGTTCTTGGTAGAGAAGGTTCTCGATTCCAAATTGTCCCGGGGTTGGTTGTATTTTCTAGTTCACTGGAAAGGCTATGGTCCGGAGGAAAGGTCTTAGGTCCTGGATAAGGATCTTCATGCTCCAAGGTTCAAGAGGGCATTTTTTCTGGAGTTTCCTAAGAAACCTTGCTTTAGGGGTTCCTTGACCCCTCCTCAAGGGGGGGGTACTGTTAGGCGCCGGGGTCCGCTCGTCTGCGCGGCCCGGCGCCTAGCAACTAGAGACGCCGTGCGCGTACAGCCGCCGGCTCCCTAGCAACGCTAGACGCCGGGCGTGCTGAGCCGCACGGACCCTAGCAACGGGGACGCCACTGGCGGACCGCGTTCCCCATTGCTAGGCTGAAGGGGTTAAGTTATTCACCTGCTCTCTGGCCGTGCAGCCTGGCAGCTGCACGGCATTTACCCCAATCAGCCTTTTAGCAGCTGATTGGAGGACTTCTTGTTAAATACATTCCCAGGGCTTCTCACAGACGCCGGTAATAGCTTCCTGCATGCTGCCTTTGTTTGCTGAGAGTCTGTTTCCAGTCCTGCTGTATCCGGTCATTCCAGTCCTCTGAAGTCCTGTACTCGGGAGTTATCATCTCGTCCCTGGAGTCCTGACTGATCACCGTTTAACATCGAGTGGTGTTCGTGAGTCGCGGCTCTGCCGTGTGTAGCGGCTCGGCCGCTTTACCCTTTATGTTTTGTGTTTTGGATCATTTGCGGAGGGTTCCGCTTCCACAGGTCCACTCTGGTATTCGGCGGTGCCGGGTAGGAGTATTGGACAAGTGGATTTTGGTTGTCCTTTTCCCTGGCGGTTTCTCCGCACATACTTTAGGTTTTGTAGTTAGCTCATAGCCCCTGGCCTGTTTGTTTAGTTAGAGGGCCTCTTGTCATCATCCTGTCTCGGATTTCCCTTTGTCTCTCACTAAGACCGGGGGGCATCGGAGTTGGGCAGACATAATCCGCCCTTCAAACGCGGCTGCCAAGGGCTCAAGAAACCATAGTCTCGCAAGGGATTTCTGACAGCACGGGTGAGACAACAGAGTTAGGGCGCCAGGGGCTATTGTTCTTTCCTGCGCCCTTCCCCAGCATTCCGTTCCAGCGCTCCGGTCCTTGCCATAAGATCTCCTCTGACCAGGAGTGCTGGAATCATAACAATATGAAGAAAAAAGTTATATTCTTCCTGAGTTCAAGGACACTCTCAGATGTAGAAGAAAATGTATTTAAAAAAAAGGACTCAAATTAACACCAACCTCACTCCTTGATGACTTTGAAAAATGTATTGACGTTCAACAATTAATCCGAAAGATGTCTCTTAAAAATTCTTCAAATTGAATAAAAAATCAACTACCAATTCAGAAGGGGATAATCACAGATGGATTACACTTCCTAATTACCTAACACCTTCAAAAAAATCTCAGACTTCAATCCCACACACATCAAGGGGAACTTCGTGGAGACCTTCCAGAAATTAGTCACAGAAGACATAAGGAACCTCAAAAAGAAAAAGAACATCATTTGGAGTTTTAACAAAATGTCAAGCCATTACAGATCTCCAAAAAGATGAAACCATTATAACCAAGCCTTGTGATAAAGGTGGGGACATTGCCATATTAAACAAAAAATATTACAGAAATGAAATTCTGGGACAAATTATCTGGCAACACTACATATCAAAAACTAAAAAATTATCCTTCCATAAAAATTAGAACTAGTTTCCAAAAACTCATTAAAAAACATCTGGAAACTGGAGCAACCTCTGAAGATGTACACTGATATATCAACATAAAAAATCCAATAACCTCTACTATATATGTACTACCAAAAGTACAAAGGAACATTACAGCCCCCACTTTTCCATGTAGACCCATCATAGCAGGTATGGGAGCCTCACGTCTAACCTGTCTGCCTACATTGATCACCTGTTAAAACCATTGGTAACCAAGACTCTATCATAACTGAAAAAAACAGGGTATATGATTATTAAATAAAAAAATATTACATGGGATAAAGACACGTTCTTAGTAACTGCAGACGTTCCCTCCCTTTATACCATCATAGAACATTACCAAGAAGAAAAAGTAATCACTTGGTTCCTAGATTAATCAGAATACCCCACAGCAGTCAAAGAATTTTTTAAAGGAATCGATTATGTTCATTTTAAAAAACTATTTTTTCTTTTTTGATGGGGATTACTACTTGCAAAAATAGGGGACTGCGTGGGTTCCCGTTTCGTAACCTAGCTATACAAACTTATTTATGTCCTACTAGGAACTGAATGAAATTCATGGTACAGAAGTCTGGAGGAACAATTTCACAAAATTGAACAGATACATTGATGATATTATCTTTATTTGGAAAGGCACAGCTGAATCCCTTCAAAGTTTCTGTGAGAGTTTAAATCTTAACAGCAAAAACATCAATCTCACCTTCACATACAACAATGAAGAAATAAACTTCTAGACCTTGCTATCTACATTAAGAACAATATTATCCAAAGCAGGACCCATTACATACCCACAGATACCCAAAATGACATCCCGACCAACAGCGAACACAATCATAATTGGCTGAATGGAGTCCCCAGAAATCAATTAATCAGAATTGGAAGAAATTGTAGTGAAGACACTGTATGCTTGGCACAAATGAAAGAACTCAAAACTAAGTTCCTTTAAAAAGTCTACAAAGAATAAGATATAGATATAGCAGCTACCACATCATTCAACCAGGAAAGATCCAATTTATTGATAAACAAACCAAAAAACAGCAGGACAAATAATTCTAAACATCAATGGTCCTTCCTTACTGGATACATCTCAGGACATAAACAAGTAGAAACCGCCAATAAAAAAACACTGGAACATACTTGTATATGTACTTTGTGAGGATCCCATTCTTAAATTCCCAAACATCCCACCTTCATTTACAAAAGAGCTGCTAACCTGAAAAATCATCTAGTTCAAAGTACGTTTCCCACCAAATCATTAAATCCAATCAGAACCAAAGGATTTCACTGGATATTGCATAGGATGCAAACACACAAAAACCAGTACAAATGTCATAATCAATGACATTGAAAGGGAAAATAAAGGATTTCTTCACATTTGACACCACAAATGTCATACACGCTATCACTTGCTTTGATCGCAAAACCGCACTATAGTGCATATTTTAAACATAATTGACAGTGAGGACCCGAAAATGTAAACCTGCTTGGTCCCTTAGGACCTGCTCTGGCCAGCTGCGATGTCTGTGTCCTGTGCTGTGTCAGTTTCACTTTGACAGCAGAGGAAGGGGAGGAGACTATGGAGAGTGGGATCTCCCGCCCTCCCTTCACCCTCTGCTTCACTGTACACCAATCATCCAATCAAAGGTAAAGTGTACTTAGGCAATGGTGGGAGGTGTGGTGCAGGTATGGGGAGTGTGGTTGACTGTCACTCACCAGCAGCAGTGCGGGGAGGGGAGTTGTGGTGCAGTGCAGGTATGGGGAGTGCGGTGGATTGTCACTCACCAGCAGCAGCATGCGGAGGGGAGATGCGGTGCAGGATTGGGGAGTGTGGTTCACTGTCACTCACTAGCAGCAATGTGGGGAGGGGAGTTGCATAACAGGGATGGGAGTACGGTGGACTGTCACTCACCAGCAACAGCACAGAGACGGGAGTTATGGTGCAGTGATGGGGAGTGCGGTGGACTGTCACTCACCAGCAGGAGCGTGGGGATGGGAAGTGTGGTGTAAGGGTTGGGGAGTGCGGAGGTCTGTCACTGACTAGCAGGGGGAGGTGAGGTGCAGGGATGGGGGAGGGCCACTGCAGAGGTCTGTCACAGACTAGCTGGGGAGGTGCGGTGCTGGGATTGGGAAGTGCAGTGGACTGTCACTCACCACCAGCAGCAGCACGGGGATAGGGGATGAGGTGCAGGCATGGGGGAATGCGGAGTTCTTTCACTGACTAGCCAGGGAGGTGCGGTGCAGGGATGGGGGAGTGCAGTGGACTGTCACTCACCAGCAGCAGCACGGAGAGAGCGGGTTGCGGTGCAGAGATGGGGGAGTGTGGAGGTCAGTCACTGACTGGCCAGGGCAGTGCAGGGATGGGTGAGTGTAGAGGTCTGTCACTGACTAGCGGGTGGAGGTGAGGTGCAGGGATGGGGGAGTGCGGAGGGCTGTCACTGATCAGTGGGAGGAGGTGAGGTGCAGGGATGCGGGTGTGTGGAGGAGTGTCACTGACTAGCGGGGGATGGTAGGCATGGTGCGGTGAGGTTCAGAGATGGAGGAGTGCTGTGGACTCACCAGCAGCAAGGGGGATGTGCTATACGGTGTGATGTGGTGCTGTGCATGGAGGGGGGGGGGTGATTCCCAGTGCCTTTTCTGATTTTGTCATTCAGCAGCTAAAATTCTGGGTGGGGGTGGGTCTGATAAAGACTAGGATGAAATGTGGAATCCTCCTATGTGTAGGGACATGGTGACATAGTGACATAACGCAGAACACAAATGTATAAACCCATGGAATCCTCAAGGAATCTGAGATGAAGAGGTTATTGCCATATTGCACACAACATTTTGGCAATTCTAACACTGGTTAGAGCCCCTCGCTGCCAATATCAATGTCAGGTCCTGGGATGGTGGGCTATCACTACAGCAGTTGAGGCTCATCTGTACACAGGAGAACCATCTTGTCTGCTGCAATTGGTGGGGAAGGGGGAATTTAAGGGGCAGAATACTGACTGCAGAGGAAGCAGCATGCAAGAGTCATAGCCACGTAAGATGCCAGCAGCAGGTGGTGGGTCAGGAGGCGGCTGTGGGTGCTACAGGATGCGGGTGGTACAGGACAGTCAGGCTGGAGAAGAGTGGTGGGCAGCTTCTGCAGGACATAACCCGCTCCCTTCACCCCGTCTATGATGCAGCAATGCCGCTCTCTTTCCCCTATAACCTGCCGCTCTATGGGGGTCATTCAGGTGCGGTTGGAAGTGCTATCAAACAATGATACCACTGTATGGTGTTGCAGCAAGAGGCGTCTATTGCAGGCAGATGTCTCCTGCTACACTAATGATCTGACCTGCGCCCTATGATTCAGCATTGGGTCAAAGAACCCAAAATTAAGCAGCTTGCAGAACCAGATGTGACGCACAAGACGCCTATCACAGAGGCCGTGAAATCTCATCCTGCAACGGATATCTCTGGCCTCTTCCCACCCCCTAAACGGAGACGACTTGTCTCCATTGTTCCAAATGGAGGCTGTCACTGCCCCCTCCCCCAAAATGTTATCAGACTGCTGTCATGACTGTGGTTTTTGTGAACCCGGTGTTAGTGAAGTCTGTGCATGCGACTGGAGGACTATGTGAATATTAGGCTGGTCTGTAGGAATCAGTGAGAAGAAAGAGCAATCCCTGACCGAGGATTGAACTCGGTCCTCGGCAGAGGAAGCCGTATCCTGACCACTGGATCACCAGAGACTTGGTGTTGATAGCAGGATGATGAATGTATTGTGAGATTGAACTGGATATAGTGTCACAGGAGTAGATTCTTATGTATTCAAGGTTACTGGTGAGATAGTAAGCCGGACTGGTTACCGGTGAGACTGAGACGCAACTGTAATCCGGGCTGGTACCGGATATAACTGGAAACACAACTGAAAGTAGAACAATGACTGTGTCTGTGACTTTAGGACAAGGCTGAAGAACACTGCGGCTGTGGCTTTAAGATGAGACTGAAGATTACTGCAGCTGTGGCTTTAAGATGAGACTGTAGAATACTGCAGCTGTGACTTTAAGATGAGACTGTAGAATACTGCAGCTGTGGCTTTAAGATGAGGCTACGGAATACTGCAACTGTGACTTTAAGATGAAACTGTAGAATACTGCAGCTGTGTCTTTAAGATGAGACTATGGAATACTGCAACTGTGGCTTTAATATGAAACTGTAGAAATTCTGAATATCAATAGTAACACAACTGTAATCCAGACTGTATAGTAAAGGAGCAGAGTTTTACAGGAACCGAAGTACAAGTGTTACCTTTAGGGAGCTCAGCTTCTAAGCTCACACAGAGCTGTGTGTGACAAGAGGAACTGGCAGAGTTTCCAACTCATGTCTCCTGACTTATACTTCCTGGTCCTTGGTAATTGGCGAGCAGTGTCAGGTGATTCAGAGAGTCTCAGGCTGGCACAGGATTGGACAGCTCTGGGTCAGGTGAACAGTCACTGTCATGTGAGTACTCGAGACTGTGATGTGGAGTGAGGCCTAGCAGGTCGAAAGAACACTGAAGCCTGAACTTCTGCAAACAAACAGAGAATGCTGTCTTTTAGGCCTAAACTTCAGATTGCAGAATTCAGACTCACACAGAACATTAATTACCACAGGTGGAGCTCGTTAACTCTTACCTTCCAGGCAGAGAACTCAGGAAACTCATGGTATTGGCAAGCTGTTTATCCCAGTGAGCAGAAAGATGCAGGATCTAGGACAGAGATGGCAGAGGTAAGTCACCAATTTGAGAACTACAGTGAGGATCATGACAACTGCCAATCAATGACAGTCTGATGCTAGCCTGCGTTGCAGGACCTGTTCGCGCACATGCAGAACAGGTCTTGCACATTAGCAAAGTACTAAAATCAGTATTTTGTGACCACACCTGAATGACCTTCTATATTATAATCTGCTCCTCACGTTTCGAGGACTAGGCTCAACTGTTTCTTACCATACACCTTGTCACCAGCTATTTTAATTTGTTCCCCTCTTACATGCTACCCTGCCTCTGCCCTCATTCTACCCTGTTTGAGCCCATAGGACAGAGGAGCTGGGAAGGTATCTGGATGCATGTTCCTAATATTAATGTGTAGTGTACTGTAGTGATTTAGTGCAGTGTGTAGAGAGGGAGTTACTGTATAGTGATGTAGTGCAGCGCATAGGGGGGATGTAGTGTAGTGGTCGTTCAGCATATTGGGGGGATGTAGTGAATGTGGTGTGGCATATAGGGGGATGTAGTACATAATATAGTGTAGTGATGTGGTATAGGAGGGGTGTAGTGGAGAAATGTAGTGTAGTGATGTAGTGCGGGGTATATTCAGTGCATCCGGAAAGTATTCACAGTGCTTCACTTTTTCCACATTTTGCTATGTTACAGCCTTATTCCAAACTGGAATAAATTAATTTTTCCCTCAAAATTCTATACACAATACCCCACAATGACAACGTGAAAAAAGTTTTTTTGAGATTTTTGCAAATTTAATAAAAATAGAAAACTAAGAAACTACATGTACATAAGTATTCACAGCCTTAGCTCAATACTTTGTTGATGCACCCTTGGCAGCAATTACAGCCTCAGATCTTTTTGAATATGATTCCACAAGCTTGGCACACCTATCTTTGGGCAGTTTCGCCCATTCCTCTTTGCAGCACCTCTCAAGCTCCATCAGGTTGGATGGGAAGCATCGGTGCACAGCCATTTTCAGATCTCTCCAGAGATGTTCAATCGGAAAGTCTGGGCTCTGGCTGGGACACTCAAGGACATTCACAGAGTTGTCCTGAAGCCACTCCTGTGATATCTTGGCTGTGTGCTTAGGGTCATTGTCCTGATCAAAGATGAACGGTCGCCCCAGTCTGAGGTCAAGAGCGCTCTGTAGCAGGTTTTCATCCAAGATTTCTCTGTACATTGCTGCATTCATCTTTCCCTCTATCCTGACTAGTCTCCCAGTTCCTGCCACTGAAAAACATCCCCACAGCATGATGCTGCGACCACCATGCTTCACTGTAAGGATGGAATTGGCCAGGTGATGAGCGGTGCCTGGTTTCCTCCAAACATGACACCTGGCATTCATGCCAAAAAGGTCAATCTTTGTCTCATCAGACCAGAAAATTTTGTTTCTCATGGTCTGAGAGTCCTTCAGGTGCATTTTGGCAAACTATAGGTGGGCTGCCATGTGCTTTTTACTAAGGAGTGGCTTCCGTCTGGCCACTCTACCATACAGGACTGATTGGTGGATTGCTGCAGAGATGGTTGTCCTTCTGGAAGGTTCTCCTCTCTCCATAAAGGAATGCTGTAGCTCTGAAAGAATGACCATCAGGTTCTTGATCATCTCCCTTACTAGCGCCCTTCTCCCCCGATCGCTCAGTTTAGACATCCGGCCAGCTCTAGGAAAAGTCCTGGTGGTTCCGAACTTCTTCCATCTACAGATGATGGAGGCCACTGTGTTCATTGGGACCTTTTAAGCAGCAGATATTTTTCTGTACCCTTCCCCAGATTTGTGCCTCGAGACAATCCTGTCTCGGAGGTCTACAGACAATTCATTTGACTTAATGCTTGGTTTGTGCTCATACATGCACTCTAAAGTGTGGGACCTTATCTAGACAGGTGTGTGCCTTTCCAAATCATGTCCAATCAACTGAATTTACCACAGGTGGACTCCAATTAGGCTGTAGGAACAGCTTTGGAAACAGGATGCAAAGGCAAAGGCTGTGAATACTTATGTACATGTGATTTCTTAGTTTTTTATTTTTAATAAATTTGCAAAAACTTTTTTTTACATTGTTATTTATTCTATTTTGGAACAATGCTGTAACATAACAAAATGTGGAAATTGTGCAGCGCTGTGAATACTTTCTGGATGCACTGTATACTTTATGTCTGTGGATTGTCTGCCTTTCATTTTCGCTTTTAAGATATCTGAACTGTTTGTAAAATCATACACACAGAGATGTTTTCTATATATGAAACTGAATGCTTATGAAAGGTATCTATTTACTGGTGATGGGTGCAGATTTGTATATTCTTTCACACATGCTCTATTTTGTCTTACTTGATTTAGTAAGCAAGCACTAATTATTACAGTTGTAAAATGAAATAAAAAATACAGTAGGTTAGCATTCTCTCTTGTGAAGTGTTTAAATCGAAACAATACTTTGTTCATAATATATTTATAATGTTAACTAATTTTACATACTAGCCACTGGGTGGGGATATTGGTACACTGGTACTCTGTCCTGTAGACAGTCATCCTTTTTCACCTGTCTCTCCTACTAACATTAGAAGAAGTTTTCATTTATTTTGTTTGTGTACACAGAAGTTCCTTATGTTACAATTTATATGGAATGCACTATTTTCAAAGGTCCTTATTTTCCCCTTCTTAACATGACCTGATATACTAAGGGGTTATGTAATACAAAACTTACTGACATGTGGTGGTTTTATTGCCATTTACCTGTCATGTAGGGAAATATATCAGACCTAAAGAGTGGACAAGTAAAGAACTTGCACAAGTCAACCAATATGCTTCTATAAAGCATTTATCAAGTACATTCTATAAAACGATAGGTAGAAACTGTGGTTGCTATTGGCAACTTGACCACTTCTTCACTCTTTAGAAGGTTTGATGCATCTTTCCCATTCTTCCCATCTGTAATTCTGTCTTTCTGCATTCCTTTATTTATGGCTACCTTTTCATGAGGCTTTTGGTCTTAAGATCTTCTAAAGCTTTCCACTCACCATACTTATTTTTATTGACATTTCTTAGTTTATGTCCTCTAAGAATAATTATTCTTTGGTTGACTCCTTTTTCTCTCTCAATTTATCCCTCACTGTCTCCCTGTTTTTCCTACCCATAATAGTTCCTTGTGTGAGTGCATGTGCTCTGTTATTATTCTCTAGCCTGTCTTTTTTCCATTATATGGACCCTCTACAACAAGGTGTTATTTTAGGTTTATTCTAGAATAGAAGGCCCAGACTGATATGTTCTAGGCAGGGCCGTAACTGTAGGTTTGCCAAGATTGCACTTGCCAGTGGTGTCGGTCAAGAAGGAGGGGTAATGACCCACTCCCAAATTTTAACTCCTGGGGAGCCATGGAGGAAGGTCACTGCAGATTAACCCAGCCCTACCTTTTGCTCTGAACTCCTAATTGTGGGCTCAATCATGGAACCTCAATGATGTTATGACCTATTAGTGTAGCGTGCGCACAAAGTTTCAACATTGTTGAGTACCAGTTTTGGGGAAGTATTCAATTAGCTGCGACAATTGACCACGGCTAATTACCTCCCCCGGGGCTATACAACAAATCCACGGTAATCATGCACTTGTTACTCAGTTGTGCCCATGGAAATGGGACAATTTTCAGGTAGAAAAAATGGGGCTAATTGAATAGCCTGAAAAAAATGGTGCAAAAAAAAAACAAAAACAAAAAAAATCACAAAACCCCTCCGTTTTCATGGACGAAAAAGTTTTGGGACTAATTGGATACCCCCTTAGTTAGTTAAGTTCTTCACTTTGCCAAGGACGTCTGGACCCCAAAATAGAAGTAAAGATTAGGAGCATATCAACTTTAATGAAACAGTCACAAGGGTATATCTAGTTTTAGTTTTAGGGGCTATTCTGGTTTATAGTCACTAACTGTCTAAGGACATACAGATCTGTTTTACTGAAGTTATTAATGGAATAATCAGACACTACAAACGAACAGCTCTGCTACCTTCTTCCAGCTTGATTGGATGCAAACTGATAGGCCTGTGGTTCCATGCAACTTTCACACACAGATATACAAGTGTCATACAGTATATCAAATTAATCAGCACAGTCTCCTCGTGTCCAAGTCACATCACATTAAGACTGAGACCTATTTTTTGGGGGGGGAAAAAAGGAAGCCAAATGCTAGAAGATTTTTACGCGACCTGGTGTGACAAGAGGGTCTGTTTTGCGCAACTGTAGAAAAGATGTGTGAGGACAAATGTGTATAATGCTGTGAATAGAAAATATCTACATGAAAAGCATGTGTAACACTTGTACAAGTGAGACATCCTTGAGTTGTTTAAAACAAGAGTTTGAAAAAACAGGGTAAGAGAAAAACTAGAAAGTTGAGGCAGTAGCAAGAAAAGATATAGGGCTTAATTCATGTATGTATGCAAATGCAATTGCTAATTTATAGGCTACAGAGCTGCCAATGCTGGCAAGTGAAGCTGCCGCCCAGGAATGAACAGAGACACCCACCAGAGTCATCTCCCGTGGCTGCTCACACTCCTAGGCCACCTCACCAGACCACTCTGACAGCCCCCACGCACCAGGGGATCGGAGCTCTATCCCAGCAAGTACACCCATCTGCCATTTTTCTGTACTTAAGTTCCATCCTGTAGGCTTTGCAAAGCCGGTAGGCTGTGCATATATTATTGAAGTTTGCATTTTTATCAAAGTGTGATAAAATTACGACAGAACTACAGCGTTCAACCAAAGAGAAACAGAAGGAGACAAATCTATAAAAAAACAACAACCACCCCTCCCCAAAAACTGTAGAACTGACTTAAAAAAACGGTGAGAAATTTTTTTTCCAAATAATTAACCAGGCGCTGTTTATAAGATGTTATGCTTAAAGCATCTAATCATAGAACCGGGATAGTTAGTCATCAATAGCAATACAACAAGAAATAAGGATTTGCGCTAAAAAATGGCCATACACAGCACTGCATTTAGAATCAATTATTGTAATTGAAGAAAGCTGTATATAAGCTGGGACTTATGTATCAATTCATCCAATAAATATAGCCACAGTCCAGGAATAGTTGTAAATGTGAGATGGAAGTAGTTACCAAACTTGATTTGGAAGTGGGGAAACTTTCACAGCTTGATTGTGGATTCCAACTGATCCTATTGAAAGCTCAGATCCATTTGCAAATGTCCAAACCGCATATGAAATTCCTTTATCAGACTTCCAGGCTTTGTTCCAGGTAGATGAATGCTATGGTGCCCAGATTCTCCACCAACGCATTTCACTGCCTGCTACAGCTTTTTCAAGGTGATTTAGTTCAGTGCCCAGATGCCCTTTGTATTGCAGTGCTGATGACCCATGGTGTACAGGTGATATCCATTCAATTATTAAACAGTAAAAAATAATTCATATTCAGCTCTGTAATTTCAGTGATAGACATTCACATTAAAATTCATAGTTAAAACTCTGTTATATATTATATCACAGAAAAAACAACAACAATAGCAGCGCTAATGTGGTGATAAATAATAAGTTATAATAAGAAGGATTGAGTGATAGGTTCTTCACATTTAATAGGGTATATAATGAGCCACATTAAAATCATATATATGGAAAACTTCATGCAGTAAAAACAATAAAAATCAAATTTAAAATGAGGGTCAAAATTAGGGTCATTTTAAATTTGATTTTTATTGTTTTTACTGCATGAATTTTTCCATATATATGATTTTAATGTGGCTCAATTATATACCCTATTAAATGTGAAGAACCTATCACTCAATCCTTCTTATTATAATTTATTATTTATCACCACATTAGCGCTGCTATTGTTGTTGTTTTTTCTGTAATCTATGGTTTGGGTGTGACTACCCCAAACATTTTAGCAGCAGCATTAGAGACACAGCACCTAACAGCGCCCGGCCATCCATTTCTTGGTAATCCCTTTTTTTGCTATATATTATATCAACCTGAAAATTAGAGATGAGCGGGTTCGGTTCCTCGGAAACCGAACCCACCCGAACTTCACGCTTTTTACACGGGTCCGAGGCAGACTCGGATCTTCCCGCCTTGCTCGGCTAACCCGAGCGTGCCCGAACGTCATCATCCCGCTGTCGGATTCTCGCGAGGCTCGTATTCTATCGCGAGACTCGGATTCTATATAAGGAGCCGCGCGTCGCCGCCATTTTCACACGTGCATTGAGATTGATAGGGAGAGGATGTGGCTGGCGTCCTCTCCGTTTAGATAGAGAGTGAGACAGAGACACTTGATTTACTGGAGCATTAGGAGTACTCAGAGAGTGCAGAGTTTTGCTGATAGTTATACTAGTGGTGACCACTAGTTTTATTTATCATTTAATATAATCCGTTCTCTGCCTGAAAAAAAACGATACACAGTCACATACCATATCTGTGCTCAGCCTCAGTGTGCTGCATGATAATATCATCTATGTATATCTGACTGTGCTGAGTAGTGCTCACTGCTCACACAGCTTAATTGTGGGGGAGACTGGGGAGCAGTTATAGCAGGAGTACATATTTAACAGTGCACACTTTTGCTGCCAGAGTGCCAGTGTGACTGACCAGCAGTGACCACCAATATATTGTCTGCCTGAAAAAGTTAAACACTCGTGTGGTGTTTTTTTTTTTTTAATCTATAAACGCATTCTGCTGACAGTGTCCAGCAGGTCCGTCATTCATTATATTTCTATCTTCTTCATACTAGTAGTTTAGGAGTCTGCAGTGCTGACAGTGTCCAGCAGGTCCGTCATTATACAATATATACCTGTCCTGCAGTAGTGATATATATATATTTTTTATATCATTATCATCCAGTCTATACTAGCAGACGCAGTACGGTAGTCCACGGCTGTAGCTACCTCTGTGTCGGCAGTCGCTCGTCCATAATTGTATACCTACCTGTGGTGGTTTTTTTTTTTCTATCTTCTTCATACTAGTAGTTTAGGAGTCTGCAGTGCTGACAGTGTCCAGCAGGTCCGTCATTATACAATATATACCTGTCCTGCAGTAGTGATATATATATATTTTTTATATCATTATCATCCAGTCTATACTAGCAGACGCAGTATGGTAGTCCACGGCTGTAGCTACCTCTGTGTCGGCAGTCGCTCGTCCATAATTGTATACCTACCTGTGGTGGGTTTTTTTTTCTATCTTCTTCATACTAGTAGTTTAGGAGTCTGCAGTGCTGACAGTGTCCAGCAGGTCCGTCATTATACAATATATACCTGTCCTGCAGTAGTGATATATATATATTTTTTATATCATTATCATCCAGTCTATACTAGCAGACGCAGTACGGTAGTCCACGGCTGTAGCTACCTCTGTGTCGGCAGTCGCTCGTCCATAATTGTATACCTACCTGTGGTGGGTTTTTTTTTCTATCTTCTTCATACTAGTAGTTTAGGAGTCTGCAGTGCTGACAGTGTCCAGCAGGTCCGTCATTATACAATATATACCTGTCCTGCAGTAGTGATATATATATATTTTTTATATCATTATCATCCAGTCTATACTAGCAGACGCAGTACGGTAGTCCACGGCTGTAGCTACCTCTGTGTCGGCAGTCGCTCGTCCATAATTGTATACCTACCTGTGGTGTTTTTTTTTCTTTTCTATCTTCTTCATACTAGTAGTTTAGGAGTCTGCAGTGCTGACAGTGTCCAGCAGGTCCGTCATTATACAATATATACCTGTCCTGCAGTAGTGATATATATATTTTTTATATCATTATCATCCAGTCTATACTAGCAGACGCAGTACGGTAGTCCACGGCTGTAGCTACCTCTATGTCGGCAGTCGCTCGTCATCCATAAGTATACTAGTATCCATCCATCTCCATTGTTTACCTGAGGTGCCTTTTAGTTGTGCCTATTAAAATATGGAGAACAAAAATGTTGAGGTTCCAAAAATAGGGAAAGATCAAGATCCACTTCCACCTCGTGCTGAAGCTGCTGCCACTAGTCATGGCAGGACTCAGCCTCTCGCTAGAAAAATGAAAAGACTTAAGCTGGCAAAAGCACAGCAAAGAACTGTGCGTTCTTCGAAATCACAAATCCACAAGGAGAGTCCAATTGTGTCGGTTGCGATGCCTGACCTTCCCAACACTGGACGTGAAGAGCATGCGCCTTCCACCATTTGCACGCCCCCTGCAAGTGCTGGAAGGAGCACCCGCAGTCCAGTTCCTGATAGTCAGATTGAAGATGTCAGTGTTGAAGTACACCAGGATGAGGAGGATATGGGTGTTGCTGGCGCTGGGGAGGAAATTGACCAGGACGATTCTGATGGTGAGGTGGTTTGTTTAAGTCAGGCACCCGGGGAGACACCTGTTGTCCGTGGGAGGAATATGGCCATTGACATGCCTGGTGAAAATACCAAAAAAATCAGCTCTTCAGTGTGGAAGTATTTCAACAGAAATGCGGACAACATTTGTCAAGCCGTGTGTTGCCTTTGTCAAGCTGTAATAAGTAGGGGTAAGGACGTTAACCACCTCGGAACATCCTCCCTTATACGTCACCTGCAGCGCATTCATCATAAGTCAGTGACAAGTTCAAAAACTTTGGGCGACAGCGGAAGCAGTCCACTGACCAGTAAATCCCTTCCTCTTGTAACCAAGCTCACGCAAACCACCCCACCAACTCCCTCAGTGTCAATTTCCTCCTTCCCCAGGAATGCCAATAGTCCTGCAGGCCATGTCACTGGCAATTCTGACGAGTCCTCTCCTGCCTGGGATTCCTCCGATGCATCCTTGCGTGTAACGCCTACTGCTGCTGGCGCTGCTGTTGTTGCTGCTGGGAGTCGATGGTCATCCCAGAGGGGAAGTCGTAAGACCACTTTTACTACTTCCACCAAGCAATTGACTGTCCAACAGTCCTTTGCGAGGAAGATGAAATATCACAGCAGTCATCCTGCTGCAAAGTGGATAACTGAGGCCTTGGCATCCTGGGCGGTGAGAAACGTGGTTCCGGTATCCATCATTACTGCAGAGGCAACTAGAGACTTGTTGGAGGTACTGTGTCCCCGGTACCAAATACCATCTAGGTTCCATTTCTCTAGGCAGGCGATACCGAAAATGTACACAGACCTCAGAAAAAGACTCACCAGTGTCCTAAAAAATGCAGTTGTACCCAATGTCCACTTAACCACGGACATGTGGACAAGTGGAGCAGGGCAGACTCAGGACTATATGACTGTGACAGCCCACTGGGTAGATGTATGGACTCCCGCCGCAAGAACAGCAGCGGCGGCACCAGTAGCAGCATCTCGCAAACGCCAACTCTTTCCTAGGCAGGCTACGCTTTGTATCACCGCTTTCCAGAATACGCACACAGCTAAAAACCTCTTACGGCAACTGAGGAAGATCATCGCAGAATGGCTTACCCCAATTGGACTCTCCTGTGGATTTGTGGCATCGGACAACGCCAGCAATATTGTGTGTGCATTAAATATGGGCAAATTCCAGCACGTCCCATGTTTTGCACATACCTTGAATTTGGTGGTGCAGAATTATTTAAAAAACGAGAGGGGCGTGCAAGAGATGCTGTCGGTGGCCAGAAGAATTGCGGGACACTTTCGGCGTACAGGCACCACGTACAGAAGACTGGAGCAACACCAAAAACGCCTGAACCTGCCCTGCCATCATCTGAAGCAAGAAGTGGTAACGAGGTGGAATTCAACCCTCTATATGCTTCAGAGGTTGGAGGAGCAGCAAAAGGCCATTCAAGCCTATACAACTGAGCACGATATAGGAGGTGGAATGCACCTGTCTCAAGCGCAGTGGAAAATGATTTCAACGTTGTGCAAGGTTCTGCAACCTTTTGAACTTGCCACACGTGAAGTCAGTTCAGACACTGCCAGCCTGAGTCAGGTCATTCCCCTCATCAGGCTTTTGCAGAAGAAGCTGGAGACATTGAAGGAGGAGCTAACACAGAGCGATTCCGCTAGGCATGTGGGACTTGTGGATGGAGCCCTTAATTCGCTTAACAAGGATTCACGGGTGGTCAATCTGTTGAAATCAGAGCACTACATTTTGGCCACCGTGCTCGATCCTAGATTTAAAACCTACCTTGGATCTCTCTTTCCGGCAGACACAAGTCTGCAGGGGTTCAAAGAACTGCTGGTAAGAAAATTGTCAAGTCAAGCGGAACGCGACCTGTCAACATCTCCTCCTTCACATTCTCCCGCAACTGGGGGTGCGAGGAAAAGGCTCAGAATTCCGAGCCCACCCGCTGGCGGTGATGCAGGGCAGTCTGGAGCGACTGCTGATGCTGACATCTGGTCCGGACTGAAGGACCTGCCAACGATTACAGACATGTCGTCTACTGTCACTGCATATGATTCTCTCCCCATTGAAAGAATGGTGGAGGATTATATGAGTGACCGCATCCAAGTAGGCACGTCAGACAGTCCGTACGTATACTGGCAGGAAAAAGAGGCAATTTGGAGGCCCTTGCACAAACTGGCTTTATTCTACCTAAGTTGCCCTCCCACAAGTGTGTACTCCGAAAGAGTGTTTAGTGCCGCAGCTCACCTTGTCAGCAATCGGCGTACGAGGTTACTTCCAGAAAATGTGGAGAAGATGATGTTCATTAAAATGAATTATAATCAATTCCTCCATGGAGACATTCACCAGCAGCAATTGCCTCCACAAAGTACACAGGGAGCTGTGATGGTGGATTCCAGTGGGGACGAATTGATAATCTGTGAGGAGGGGGATGTACACGGTGATGAATCGGAGGATGATGATGAGGTGGACATCTTGCCTCTGTAGAGCCAGTTTGTGCAAGGAGAGATTAATTGCTTCTTTTTTGGTGGGGGTCCAAACCAACCCGTCATTTCAGTCACAGTCGTGTGGCAGACCCTGTCACTGAAATGATGGGTTGGTTAAAGTGTGCATGTCCTGTTTATACAACATAAGGGTGGGTGGGAGGGCCCAAGGACAATTCCATCTTGCACCTCTTTTTTCTTTCATTTTTCTTTGCGTCATGTGCTGTTTGGGGAGTGTTTTTTGGAAGGGCCATCCTGCGTGACACTGCAGTGCCACTCCTAGATGGGCCAGGTGTTTGTGTCGGCCACTAGGGTCGCTGAGCTTAGTCACACAGCTACCTCATTGCGCCTCTTTTTTTTCTTCTTTGCGTCATGTGCTGTTTGGGGAGTGTTTTTTGGAAGGGCCATCCTGCCTGACACTGCAGTGCCACTCCTAGATGGGCCAGGTGTTTGTGTCGGCCACTAGGGTCGCTGAGCTTAGTCACACAGCTACCTCATTGCGCCTCTTTTTTTCTTTGCGTCATGTGCTGTTTGGGGAGTGTTTTTTGGAAGGGCCATCCTGCGTGACACTGCAGTGCCACTCCTAGATGGGCCAGGTGTTTGTGTCGGCCACTAGGGTCGCTGAGCTTAGTCACACAGCTACCTCATTGCGCCTCTTTTTTTTCTTCTTTGCGTCATGTGCTGTTTGGGGAGTGTTTTTTGGAAGGGCCATCCTGCCTGACACTGCAGTGCCACTCCTAGATGGGCCAGGTGTTTGTGTCGGCCACTAGGGTCGCTGAGCTTAGTCACACAGCTACCTCATTGCGCCTCTTTTTTTCTTTGCGTCATGTGCTGTTTGGGGAGTGTTTTTTGGAAGGGCCATCCTGCGTGACACTGCAGTGCCACTCCTAGAAGGGCCAGGTGTTTGTGTCGGCCACTAGGGTCGCTGAGCTTAGTCACACAGCTACCTCATTGCGCCTCTTTTTTTTCTTCTTTGCGTCATGTGCTGTTTGGGGAGTGTTTTTTGGAAGGGCCATCCTGCCTGACACTGCAGTGCCACTCCTAGATGGGCCAGGTGTTTGTGTCGGCCACTAGGGTCGCTGAGCTTAGTCACACAGCTACCTCATTGCGCCTCTTTTTTTTTCTTCTTTGCGTCATGTGCTGTTTGGGGAGTATTTTTTGGAAGGGCCATCCTGCCTGACACTGCAGTGCCACTCCTAGATGGGCCAGGTGTTTGTGTCGGCCACTTGGGTCGCTGAGCTTAGTCACACAGCTACCTCATTGCGCCTCTTTTTTTCTTTGCGTCATGTGCTGTTTGGGGAGTGTTTTTTGGAAGGGCCATCCTGCGTGACACTGCAGTGCCACTCCTAGATGGGCCAGGTGTTTGTGTCGGCCACTTGGGTCGCTGAGCTTAGTCACACAGCTACCTCATTGCGCCTCTTTTTTTTCTTCTTTGCGTCATGTGCTGTTTGGGGAGTGTTTTTTGGAAGGGCCATCCTGCCTGACACTGCAGTGCCACTCCTAGATGGGCCAGGTGTTTGTGTCGGCCACTAGGGTCGCTGAGCTTAGTCACACAGCTACCTCATTGCGCCTCTTTTTTTCTTTGCGTCATGTGCTGTTTGGGGAGTGTTTTTTGGAAGGGCCATACTGCGTGACACTGCACTACCACTCCTAGATGGGCCAGGTGTTTGTGTCGGCCACTTGGGTCGCTGAGCTTAGTCATCCAGCGACCTCGGTGCAAATTTTAGGACTAAAAATAATATTGTGAGGTGTGAGGTGTTCAGAATAGACTGAAAATGAGTGGAAATTATGGTTATTGAGGTTAATAATACTTTGGGATCAAAATGACCCCCAAATTCTATGATTTAAGCTTTTTTTTAGGGTTTTTTGAAAAAAACACCCGAATCCAAAACACACCCGAATCCGACAAAAAAAATTCGGTGAGGTTTTGCCAAAACGCGTTCGAACCCAAAACACGGCCGCGGAACCGAACCCAAAACCAAAACACAAAACGCGAAAAATTTCCGGTGCACATCTCTACTGAAAATAGGTATAAAAATCTATAAACCTGGTTCACGGTTACGTGAGCGCGGGACCTGTTTCCTGTGTTTGAAACGCACACCATGTGTGATTGTCTCGTTTCCGCAGTCACAAGATCTGGCTTTGACAAACAAAAGAGGTTGTTCCCAGATGTGAGGACACTCTAAATATTTAGCAAAGGGGCAGCGCCTGTCCTGTATTATTAGGTCATTCACAAGACCACGTGACCGGAAGCACGTGATCATAGTTTCCAGGAAGTGGTGAATGGAATGCACACATATGACCAAAATGGCCATCATGTGATCGCTCGGACCTCTGAGAGAGTTTCTACTAGTCAAGCCTCATTTTCACTCCAGGTCACATGATCTTGTACCTTTTCACTATTTATAGAAATTTAATACTCAAATTTAAATTATTCCGTTAATATATACTGTAACCATTGTCCTAGATTGACAAATATATAGTTCTGTTAATCCATCATTAGACAAAACTAATCGGTGACCACAAAATAGGTTAGAATAGTTACTAAATTCATGCATCTTTATAAACAATATCTAGAATATGCAGAAATGTATGTTCTTTTGGTCTGTCTTAAAAAAATTAAATAAGCATACATTATTTGCAATTAGTGTATAGATGGTAATTAGTATAATAACAGTCCCCTTGTATTAGACTGCCCTCTGGTGGTTGTACTCAAAATCACAAGTGACCAACTTTTAAGCCACACCAATATATTTTTATATCACTACAGAAAATAAAAAAGAGGAAAAGAAGTGAAAAATGAAGAGAAAGAAAAAGGGAGATACTACATGTCATCAGTTATATTCCACCGTTACAACACAGAGTTCAATTCAAGGGCCTCATTCAGACCACTAGGGAATAGTGTATTCAACTGAAATGTCTCAAATATTTCCTGTCTACACTATCTCATAAACCGATCACCTCCCTGATTCGTTTTAGGGATATATTTCAAGCTTGTTATTTTAAGGGAGGATGGATCTTTATTATGACATGTAGACAGGGTCGGATTAACAATTGGGCGGGTGGAGCTGCAGCTCCAGGCCCCCCATGAAAATAGGCCCAGATGGTGCTGGTAGACATTGGTGACAAGAATAGTTTTTTTCTGTCACCACCGTCAGTGGCCGTCCAAATCCCCGCCCACTACCTCCCTCAGCCCCCCACCCCACCTAGTGTCCGACTCCACATACACTTCATAGTGCGGCGCAGCTGAATGGCCTCCCTGCGCCTCTGTGCAGATCCACTGAAGTGCAGTACTAAGAGGCTGGCTGCGTGCTGAGGGGGTCCGGCCTCTCGCCTACACTCATGTCATGTTTCCTCCCCCTGCTCCTATCGGACGCTTTTGCGTGCTATTGCCGCTGCTGAAAGCCGCGAGATCCAAATGACGGGGACCCGCTGCTGCCTGCTCCACTGATGGTGACCGGCTGCTGATGAGGACCCGCTGCTGATGGGGACCCGCTGTTGATGAGGACCCGCTGCTGCCATCGCCTCTGATGCGGACCCACTGCTGCCGTTGCCTCTGATGCGGACCCGCTGCTGATGAGGACCCGCTGCTGATGGGGACTCGCTGCTGCTGTCGCCTCTGATACAGGCCCGCTGCTGCCGGCGCCTCTGATGCGGACCCACTGCCGCCAATGATGGGGACCTGCTACTATCGAAGGTGCAAAGTGCTGCCTGTACAGAGAGGGGATGCTTGGTCACATGTTAACAAAGTGCCACCTGTTCGGGGGTTAGGGAATGCCTGTCTCAACCCTTTCACTGTGCCCCCCCTTTTCTCTTTCTGTCTCCTCCCCACTCTCTCTCTCTCTCTCTCTCTTTCTGTGTGTCTACCCCTTCCCTCTCTCTCTCACACTCTCCCTCTGCTCCCCCTTCTCTATCTGTCTCCCCCCTTCTTTCACTCCGTCTCCCCCTCTCTCTGTCTCCCGCTTTTCCCTCTCCTCTGTGTCTCACCCTTCTCTCTCTCTGTCTCCCCCTTTTTTCTTTCTCTCTGTTTTCCCCTTCTCTATCTCCTCTCCCCCTCACCCCTCTCTCTCACTGTATCTTCCCCTTCTCTTTCTCTCCATATCTCCCCCTTCTTTCTCTCTCTGTCTCCCCACTTCTGTCTCCTCTCCCCCTCTCACCTCTCCACCTCTCTCTCTCTCTCTCTCTGTCTCCTCCTTCTCTCTCTGTGTCTCTCCATTCTCCCTCTGTGTCTACTCCCCTTCTCTCTGTCACACCCCTCTTTCTCTCTGTCTCCCCTTTCTCTCTTTCCCTCCCCCTTTCTCTCTCTCTCTCTCTCTCTCTCTCTCTCTCTCTCTCACCCTCTCTCTGTCTCTGTGTTCTCCCTCTGTCTATCTCTCTCTCTCTGTATCTCCTCCTTCTTTTTCTCTCTGTCTCCCCCTGCTTTCTCTCTCTGCCTGCACCTTCTCTCTTTGTGTCTCCACCTTCACTCTTTCTGTGTGTCTCTCCCACTTCTCCCCCCTCTCTCTCACCACATAACTAGTCATGCCACCACAGCACTGGTCACACCCCAGTGGGGGCACACAATAGGCCCTTCAGCAATTTCAGCTCCAGGCCCATGTGGTCCTCAATCTGGCCCTGCATGTAGAAAAATGTCTGGAAACACTATGGGTGGTCACCCCATGTAGTATATTTCTACGATGTTCCATGAGCCATGTTTTCAACATCCTTGATTTTCTCCCTCCATACTTTAGTTTACATTCACATTGTAATAGATGCACTACCCATGATGAATTCCAAATAATAAAACTGGTGATATTAATGGTTTTATTTTCTATAGGTAGAGGAATGCTTATTGTCCTATTACGTGCATGTGTACAAATTGTACACCTTGTGGCCCCACTTTTAAAGAAACCCCTCGTACTAATTTTTAACCAAGTTTGCCCTGGACCAGTACTAGCAATATTTCTTTTTAATTGACTTGGTGCTAGTAATGTTTATAGAGATTTGTTCTTCCTGAAAACAAAATCTAGCCTAGATGGCAGTATATCACAAAGAACTGGGTCACTCCTAAGCATGTGAAAATTCTGATTTACTATGTTTTTAATATCATTGGACCCATTCCCTGTTTTCATCATTGGACCCTGGCCCATTCCCTGTTTTCTGTTTTCAACATGCTTTTATCTTTGGGGTGGAGAAGAGTTTGCCTATCTATCGCTAACACTTCTTTTAGGGCTCTGTCCAATAGATATTGTGGATCATTTTAACATATAAAAGTTTGTAATAGGGTTTCGGCTTGACTAAAAAAGGACTGGGTTGTGAAACAATTCCTTCTTAATCTAAGGAGTTGCCCTTTTGGTATATTATTTTTCCATGCAATATGGGTAATTTAAATATGCATTGCTCCCAACTTCTTTTATGTAATTAGACATTTGAATTTGATTATCTACTATCTCCAGGGTTATATCCAGGAAGGTAAGTCTAGTAGAATTAAAATTAGAAGTGAAAAATAAATTGTAAGTGTTAGTGTTGAGAGAATTAACAAAATTAGTGAACGTGTCAAAGTCCCAATTTCCAATGATAAACATATCGTCTATGTACAGACCACAGAGGACCAGACTCGTGCCGTGCACGCCTCCCCATACTAACTCCTCCACTAATTCTCCTATATACAGGTTGGCGTATCTCGGTGAAAATCTGGTCCCCTTGGCCGTACCCATTATTTGATGAAAAAATGTGTTTGAAAAGAGAAAATAATTGTGCAAAAGAATAAACTGAATAGAATCTAACAGAAATCTGCTGTGTCTCTCAGAGAGGTCACCATTGCGATCTAAAACTTTCTTGATGGCCTGTACACCTAATCTATGAGGGATATTGGTGTACAGGCCTGTGACATTCAGTGTGGCAAATGAATATGAAGACTTCCAGGAAATATTTTGTATTAACTGAAGAAAATGCATAGTGTCACGAATATGTGACCTCAACTGACAGATACGAGGTTGGAGATATCTGTCAACATAGGCTGAAAGAAAAGAAGTGAGAGAATTTACACCCAAAATAATGGGACGCCCAGGAGGGGAAGTGAGTTACTTGTGAATCTTGGGCAAATGATAATACACCGGAATAGTAGGGAAAGATGGAAACAAAAATTTAAACTCCTTCCTTGATATAACTCCATCCTCAATTGCATCATGAAATAATACACGAAGTTCACTTTGATAAAGGGGGGTGGGATCACCAAGCAGGACCTGGTAGAACTTTTTATCATATAATTGCCTATGTGCCTCTTTAACATATTCCTCCCTGTCCTGTATGACTAAACCACCCCCCTTATCTGCCTCTTTGATGACTATTGAGGAATCTTTAGTCAATTTTTTCAAAGCTTGTTTCTTCCATTTGTTTTAATTGCTCTTTATTTTATTTTCAGCTGTACAAAGAGACCTAAAGTCATTCAGTGTTGTTTTATGGAAAGTTTCCACTTGGCTGCTCTTAAAACTAATTGGAAAAAAATCTGATTTTATTTTGCATGTTTTCTTATCAATATCAAATATTTATTGAATAGGCCTTTCATCACTTTCCTTCTCTAATTCCTCTAAGCTTTTGAAGTGCTGGGTCATCCGGGGAATCCAAAACAATGTGAACCATATCATGAGTATCCGATCTGTCAGCCTTCCTTGCAAAAAAAAACCCCGTTTTCTGCAAAGTGTCCTGACGAATTGGTTAAGGTCAACATATAAATCAAAAAGATTGGGATCTTCTGTAGGAGAGAAGTTCAATCATTTGCTAAGAAGTGAAAGTTCATTTAACGTCAATTTTTTTGATGATAGATTAAAGATGCTTTTATTTTGATTCTTATTATTTTTTAACCTTAGTTTCTTAAGTCTCTCCTTTTTGCCTCCCCGTTGTCCTATGTACTTGGATTTCTGGTTCTTTTTGCTTAAAAAAAGCAAACGTGAGTAATTTACTCTTAATATCATGCTCTCTTTTAACTTATCTCCCTCTGCTTACCCATCTTTACCTCCTCAGGCAACCATAACTAACTGTAACATTGAGGCTATTGACACCACATCCCTATCCACCCTATTTGACTCACTTCTCTCTCCTATTCTCTCTCTCTTATTTACTGAACAAGCCATTTCCCTATACAATGCATCCCTTACTATTGCTCTTGACTCTGTCGCTCCACCAACCACTATTCACCCTTGAAAATTAACGCCTCAAACCTGGCACACTAAATGCACCAGATATCTGCAAAAATACTCACGTACTGTTGAGCGACACTGGAGGAAATCACGATCTAGGACAGACTTCCTCCATTTCTAACATATGTTCTCATTCCTTCAGTGCTGCCCTTTCCCTCGCTAAACAGTCATACTTCAAGAACCTCATCTTCCAGTCTTCCAACCCCCAGCGCCTCTTTGAGAGTCTCAACTCCTCTCCCCACCTCCACCTCGTCTCCCCTACTCACTCTCTGCTCTTGACTTTGCCACTTCACATTCAAAATTGACTTCATACATCAGGACATCACATTCCACCAGACCATCATGCAACCAGCCACCTTTTCCCTTACCACCCCTCCCCATCTCTCTCACCAACTTTGAAATCTTTCTCCCATGTATCTGGTGAGGAAATCATGGCCCTCATCTGTTCCCCCCACCACCACCTCCCCACTTGTGCCTATGCTGCTACCTCTCTCCTTCTGCCTGTTTCTATCTTGCCCACCTTCTCAATCTCCACCTCTCATCAGCCACTGTCCCCGCTGCCTTCATGCATGCACTCATATCTCCTATTTTTAAAAAACCTACCTTTGATCCAAACACCCTCTCTAACTACTGACCCATCTCTCTCCTACCTTTTGTCTCCAAACTCCTTGAGCTTATTGACAACATCCTTACATCCTTTCTTTCCTCATGCTCACTGCTTGACCCAATTCAGTCTGGCTTCCGTCCTTTCCACTCCACTGAAACTGCTCTCACAAAAGTCTGCAATGACCCATATGCTGTCAAATCTAAGTGCCACTACTCTCTGCTTATTCTTCTTGACCTCTTTGCTGCTTTTGACACTGTGGACCACTCTCTCCTTCCGCAAATTCTTCACTCTATTGTTATGCATGATACTGCCATTTCTTGGCTGTCTTCCTACCTTTCTGATCATTCATTCACTGTCTCCTTTCATGACTCCACCTCCTTCCCACTTCCACTAACTGTAGGTGTCTTCCAAGGTTCTGTTCTTGGTCCTCTCCTTTTCTCTCTATACGTCCTCTTTAGATGAACTCAGTTATTTTGACTTCCAATTTCATCTCTATGCTGATGATGCTCAAATCTACCTTTCCTCCCTGGACCCCTCTCCTCTCTCCCAACTCGTATCTCCAACTGTCTCTCTGCTATTTCTTCTTGGATGTCCCAGCACTTTCTTAAACTTAACATGTCTAAGACTGAGCTGATCATCTTCCCACCCTACCGCACAACTTCATTTCCCACAATTTCATTATCTATTGATGGCACAACTATCTCCTCTATCCCCCAAGTGTGTTGTCTTGGAGTAATCCTTGACTCCTTCCTCTCCGTCAAACCACACATTTAGCACCTCTCACAAACCTGCCCTTTTTCATCTCAATTATTTCTAAGATCAGACCCTTTCTAACCCAAGATGCTACTATGGCCCTTATCCACTCACTGGTCATCTCCAGACTGGACTACTGGAATGTCCTCCTGACTGGCATCCCTTACACATGCCTCTCTCCACTCCAATCTATCCTCAATGGTGCAATCCAGTTCATTTTCCTTAAACACACTATGTCCACCTCCCCTCTCCTTCAAGCCCTACACTGGCTTCCCTTCCCTTTCAGAATCCAATTCAAACTTCTCAAACTCACCTACAAAGCCCTCACCCTCTCCTCTCCCTTTTGCATCTCTGACCTTGGAGGTAATTCAGACCTGATCGCATCAGCAAATTTGTTAGCAGTTGGGCAAAACCATGTGCTCTGCAGGTGTGGCAGATATAACATTTGCAGAGAGATTTAGATTTGGGAGAGTTATTTTGTTTCTGTGCAGAGTAAATACTGCCTGCTTTATTTCTACACTGCAAATTAGATTTCAGTTTGAACACACCACCCAAATCTAACTCTCTCTGCACATGTTATATCTGGCCCCCCTGCAGTGCACATGGTTTTGCCCAACTGCTAACAAATTTGCTGCTGCGATCAGGTCTGAGTTACCCCTCTTATCTCCCTTTACACTCCCATATACTGATTACTTTCTCCCTTTCCTACCTCCAAGATTTTTCATGTGCTGCTCCCTTTCTCTGGAATTCTTTACCTCTCCTCTTCAGACTCTCTACAGAACTTCAAACTAGCTCTCAAGACCCACTCTTTCACCAAACCCAGCCAAATGTCATCCTAACTTTCTGTTCCATGCTCTCTGTCTACCCCATTTGTGTCAACCCTGTCTGTCTGCCCACCCCTCCCCTTTAGAATGTAAACTCTCACGAGTAGGGCCCTCTTCTTTTTCTTACTTTAATACTTTTAGACTTTACTAAATCCCGTATTTTTCTGCCAACCTGATACTTATTTCAGTAGTGTCATCTGCTGATGTCGCTATGTTTATTTACCCTGTACTTGTCCTCAAGTATTGTCTTCAAGTGTAAATCACTGTTTTCCTGTTTTGATTATTTATTTATGTACTCTGTAATTGGGCCCTGTAGATCTCTTGTGGTGCCATATAAATAAAGAATAATAATATGGATGGCTCCAGTGAGATGGTGCTGCATCTCCCTGCTTCTCACTGTGGCTCCTGCACTTCAGGTCAGTGAGGCTGACAGGGGCAGGACTCTTGCCTCATTTCCTGGTGGAGTAAGCAGCTGTGTGAACCTGCACATCAATATTCTTTGGCAGTGTTCTACTATATGAGAAGCCTAGGACTGGTAGGGACCGGTGGTCATCATAATCAATAAAATTGTCCTTATAGCAGATGTCCTGCAGGGGATCTCCTGGCTGGTGTTTAGCTTCTTCACCCACATAAGGCTGTTATGGGAACCCTACCTTGTCTCACTAACCGTACCTATTGAGCCTGAACCGACTAGTCCTTTCTGGAGAGTGGAAGCTGTGGTCAACTCACCCTTCCATACTGGACCTCGACTACCTTTGCTGGCCGACATTGATTTCCAAGCTTGGCGGAGTCCTGAATGCTGGTACACTTGTGCCTTCAGACTCGTCGATGGCTCCCTTCACACAGGAGACTTGGCTGCCTGCTCCCTGCCAATTGTCTCAATAAGTGGCAAGGCTGCCTCATAGCCAGTGTCCCTAGGGAGCCATTACTCCCACTGATGCATCAATTACCCAGGATCTCAAGGAGGCTTCTCTAACTCTGCCTATCTGGAGGTGGGATTCTGATTCTCTAACTCGGCCTATCTGGAGGTGGGATTCTGATTCAGCACAGTGGAGAATGAGCTTACATGTACCTTCACTCCTCAAAGCCACCTCATTAATCTGAATTGTATCTAGATAGCAGGTAAGTGATTATAAGGTATGTATGGTAAGTCTATGAGTTTATTCTACACACACCATTAACCTATATTATAGCACAATGTGGCAACTAAAATTCTTAAGGTAAGTATTGCTTGAGTGTCTACATATTACTTTGCAATAATAAATATAGGTATAGGTGTACAAACAAATAGCTTATCAGCTGTATAACAGTGGGTATTGATTCCAGTTAGATGTTCTGAAATGATTTACCACTGTGTGCAATAATAGGTGATGGATTTGTTTATAACTCTATATAGATTGTATGACACTTAGTGTCTGCTCTATAATAAATATAAATATAGGTGCAGGAACAATTTATCCACTAAACAACAGTAAGTATTTGTTTCAGTTGTATGCTCCCAATTAATTTGCCACTGTGTGCAGTCATAAATGAGCATATAAACATTTGTCAGTTGCTTTACATTATATGTATAACATTTATTGTCTGTACTCTAATAGGGATTAATACAAGATATTCCAGCGGTCAGGAGACAGATGCCGGGAGCCTAACAGCTGGGATCCCGGTGGCGAGCCAAGCGTGTCCCCTCACCGGCTCACTGCGCTCGCCATGTTTAGGGGGCCCGGTGGCGACCTTCAGTCGCCACAGGTTTCTATTCCCTGTCGGGTGGTGGTGTGGTCCACCACCCAAGAGGGGTAACCAGCCGGCGGTCAGGACTCCGACCGTCGGTATTTAAGCTGGTGTCAGGATTCTGCCTCCCCTCTGATACAGTGCTGTTGATTGCAGGGCTGAACTTCAACATACAGTACACTGATACAAATGAAGCAGTACATTGGTAATTGTTGCTTTCTGTATAGGATAATCTGCACTTCGATACAATGTATCTATTCTGCTGTGGTAAGATTTATTTTACACAGAGCACTGCTCAATGCTCATACCAGTGGCGTAACTAGAAATTTTGCTCCCCCAAGCCAAAAAATGTCTGTCCACCCCCAAACACACCATGTAAAAAGTAAAGAATTTGACCATACCGTAAGTGCGCTGCAAAAAAGGGCATGGCCTTTCTGCAAGGGGCATGGCCTCACAGCAAGGGGTGTGGCATTGCAAGAAAAGACTACCTTATACCCTAGTTTTGCAACCTGCATGCCCAGACATTGGCCACCACAGAAAAAAAATAAATCCTGATTCATACCCCTTACATTAGTTGTAATTTTTCCTCACACACCGCAATGCCCATTGCACATTATACCACACACCTTAATGCCCCTTACACATTATGCCACACACCGCAATGCCTATTACACATTATACCACACACTATAATGCCCTTACACATTATGCCACACACCATAATGCCCATTACACAATATGCCACACACTGTAATGCCTGACACGTTATGCCACACACTGACCTTACTGCCTGTGACACATTATGCCACACATATTAATGCCCATTACATAATATGTCACATACCGTAATGCCCCTGACACATTATGCCACATACCGTAATGCCTGTTACACATTATGCCACATACCACAATGCCTGTGACACATTAAGCCACACACCGCAATGCCTGTGACGCATTATGCCACACACCACAATGCCTGTGACGGTATCCGGACTCCTGGTCGACAACAAAAAGGTTGACAAACCTTAGGTCGACGCCAATTGGTCGACACACCTTAGGTCGACATGTATAAAAGGTCGACATGGACAAAAGGTCGACAGGAACAAGGTCGACATGAGTTTTTCACAATTTTTTTGGAACTTTTTCATACTTAACGATCCATGTGGACTACGATTGGAACGGTAATCTGTGCCGAGCGAAGCGGAGCGAAGGCACCATGCCCGAAGCATGGCGAGCGAAGCGAGCCATGCGAGGGGACGCGGTGCACTAATTGGGGTTCCCGGTCACTCTACGAAGAAAACGACACAAAAAAACCATAAAAAACCCATGTCGACTTTTTTCCATGTCGACCTAAGGTGTGTCGACCAATTGGCCTCGACCTAAGGTGTGTCGACCTTTTTGTTGTCGACCTGGAGTCCCAGACCCGCCTGTGAAATATTATACAACACACCACAATGTCTGACACATTATGCCACACACCGTAATGCCCATGCCCACATAACACAATGCCTGTAATACATTATTCCCCACAGTAAGGATTCTAATTACTTTTAAATTACCTGCTCATTGCCAGGGGTTTCATGTTCTGGATTCCATGCTCATGGCCAGGGGTACCATGCCTGTTTGCAGTGCTGTGCAGGGACAGGGGAGTCAGACACTAGAGGTCAACTTTGACCTCCAGCATCTGTTTCCTCCAAGGCAGTGGTCATTAGGAGGGACATTAGCAGGAACTGGCTTGCTAATTTTAGCTTGGGGGTCAAATGCATACAGGTGGCAGAAACATGGACATATACTAAGCGTACACAAGTACAGTAGATGCAGAGTTGTTCCATTTCAAGCACATCTGCACTAACAGCTGAAGGGCATAGCTCCCAACCATCACAATTTTAGCGGAACAGTCCCTCTTGGCTGTTCAGAGCTGCGGTGCCAGTGAATTTCAAAGGATGTCGTACAATCACAGTTTTGTTTTCTTATTTTACTTTAAATTTTCCTTTTTTTTTGGAAGAATTCATTGTTAGAATTGGGCAAAAAAGTTCTATATCTAGAAGCACTAACAAACATCTACAAACATGCTAAAGAATAAATGTAAAAAATCCCATATACGGTTACCTAACTGTAAGACAACTGACAGTACTATTAAGCCACATGGGAGGTACTTTAACACAAAATATACAGATTTTTTTTTAAATTAAAAATGAATAGCTCCAAACAAATATTACTTGATAGCTACTACTAAGATGGCAGATGTTTATACTCTTAATAACAGCTTCATTGTAGGCTGCCTTTGTGCCTGGGGGGATGGTATCGGGAGCCCAGCGCTTGGGATGCCAGCAGTCAGAATATCGACAGCAGCATCCCAATGTTAAGAATACCAACACCTACTAGATAAGTATGCTATCCCTAATCCCTAACCTACCTAACCCTCCTTACCTGCAACCTGACCCTACCCCTCCAGCCTAGCCCTAACCCTCTAACCCCCGCTACCTTTCCCTAACCCTCCCCAGTGGTGCCTAACCCTAACCCTCCCTCCCCGAAGTCTAACCCTTACCGTCCCAGGTGGTGCCTAACCCCCCTCCCCAAAGCCTAAACCTAACCCTCTATCTCCAGCAGCCTATCTCTAACCCTCCCTCTCCCACAGCCTATCCCTAACCCTCCCCCCAATGGTGCCTAAGCCTAACCTTCCCTCCCCAAAGCTTAAACCTAACCCTCCATCTCCAGCAGCCTATCTCTAACCCTCTCTCTCCCACAGCCTATCCCTAACCCTCCCCCCAATGGTGCCTAAGCCTAACCTTCCCTCCCCAAAGCTTAAACCTAACCCTCCATCTCCAGCAGCCTATATCTAACCCTCCCTCTCCCACAGCCTATCCCTAACCCTCCCCCCAATGGTGCCTAACCCTAACCTTCCCTCCACAAAGCTTAAACCTAACCCTCCATCTCCAGCAGCCTATCTCTAACCCTCTCTCTCCCACAGCCTATCCCTAACCCTCCCCCCAATGGTGCCTAAGCCTAACCTTCCCTCCCCAAAGCTTAAACCTAACCCTCCATCTCCAGCAGTCTATCTCTAACCCTCCCTCTCCCACAGCCTATCCCTAACCCTCCCCCCAATGGTGCCTAACCCTAACCTTTCCTCCCCAAAGCTTAAACCTAACCCTCCATCTCCAGCAGCCTATCTCTAACCCTCCCTCTCCCACAGCCTATCCCTAACCCTCCCCCCAATGGTGCCTAACCCTAACCTTCCCTCCACAAAGCTTAAACCTAACCCTCCCTCTCCCGCAGCTTTACCTTAAGATCCATGTTTAATTACTAGCTGTGAAAGTGACTTTAAAGCAAAACAGATAATCAGACTTCTTCATAAATTTAAGTGTGTTGTTTGGTAAGACCCTAATATTATGCATTTTTTGTTTGATTTGCATATGACAATAGTATGCTAGAACGGACTATCAAATAGAATTTCATCTTTATTACTCATATTCTATGCAGTATTACATGACAATCCCAAGCATTTAAGCGCAAAAATAGGTCCATTTTTTTGCATCACCCATCTTATAGTACAGACATAGGCAGCTATTGGCACTAGTGCCACAAGTGTATGCATAGTCTGTGAGTGGCACCCATAGAGTCTATCCTACTCCTACTATAACCTAAGCAAGATGCAATGCCTCTCCCCCTGCTCCACCTCCTTCCCTCATTGAGGGCGGAGTGTACTAATTTCCGCATGCTGCTTGCGATATTTTCACATTATTAATGCTACAATGTTGTAACTCACCGGCTTCTTATCGCTGCTATGTACTAAGATTTGCTTCCATTGCGGTCACAGACTTCTTTGCAATGGGCAGTTTGAATACTCTGCTAGTATACCAAGCAGCTTGTGGATTAGGATATTAATGTATCATTCCAACGTTGCCAGCATGCTGCCAGTACTGTGTGGTTAAAATCAATTAAAGGTTTGTTACTTTGTTATAACTCAAGTGCCATTAGAATGATACATTATTATTTACATCCACAAACTGCTTTCAGCATACGTGTTCTTTTGATGCATGTAACGGTTGTAACCGAATTCTTGATAAAGGTCCGAAATGGTGAACAGACCTTAATTTCTTTGACTTTCATTTATATAGTCCGGGAGTGTCGCTGTCTTTGGAAAGTATATATATATATATATATATATATATATATATATATATATATACCAAATCCAACGAAGGCATGAATGCTGTGAGAAGAGGGTGCCGGTCTATTGGACTTTGATATATATATATATATATATATATATAGCTACAATGGTGCCCGGCACTCCTTGTCCTAATTCTGTATAGTTGCATGAGTGCCCTCCAATGGTGGTATAGATAAGCGTTCAGAAAGAAAAGGAGTCACTCCAGGTCTTTAAAGTGGATAAAACTTCAAAAGTTGTATTCAAAACATAATCACGAAATCAGGTTTCGTGATTATGTTTTGAATACAACTTTTGAAGTTTTATCCACTTTAAAGACCTGGAGTGACTCCTTTTCTTTCTGAACGCTTATATCTGTGCAGAGATGCGTATGCATGTGCACATGCATCAGGGCATAATGTGAACGTGCTGCACTGCGACTGGCCGCAGCAGTATGGCGCAGTCACAAGTGTGGCGCGCTTGCATCATGCCGCGATGCATGTGCACGTGCATACGCATTGCAGCATAGAAGAGCATGGGCTACATCTGTATGTGAGCAGCTGGGGTGAAGAATCGGGGGAGGCAGGGGCAGTATTGTGTAGCTTTGCCTAGGGTGCCTAGAAACCTTGCACTGGCCCTGAAAGCTGGCCCGCTGCACTGTTGGTTTTTAATTTATTTGAATTGTGGGGTAACGTATAAGCAGCTCTACTATGGTATAATGGGGGTAATTCAGAGTTGTTCGCAGCAGCAAATTTGTTAGCAGTTGGGCAAAAGCATGTGCACCGTAGGTGGGGCAGATTTAACATGTGCAGAGAGCGTTAGATTTGGGTGGGTTATTTTGTTTCTGTGCAGGGTAAATATTGGCTGCTTTATTTTTACACTGCAATTTAGGTTTCAGTTTGAACACACCTCACCCAAATCTAACTCTCTCTGCACACGTTTTATCTGCCCCCCCTATAGTGCACATGGTTTTTCCAAACTGCTAACAAATTTGCTGCTTCGATCAACTCTGAATTACCCCCAATGTGTATAAGGGGCTCTACTGTGTGGTGGAAGGTGCATGATGGGTACTACTGTGTGCAGGGGTGTAGCCAGAACTTGCGGGGCCCCATAGCAACATTTTGAAGGGGCCCCTGTCAGAATGCTTCTAGAGAGACACCTCTCTGCAGCAGTTTTCATTTTATCCACTATAATTGTGCACAAGTTCATTTTCTGAACCATAATAGTGCCCTAGTTAATGTTATGCCCCATTGTAGTTATTATGACATAGGGTCCCCAGTTCATATTATGTCACATTAAGTGTCCCCAGTTCATATTATGTCACACTGCAGTGCATCCACTACACATTGTGCCACATTACAGTGAACCAGTTAATTTTATGCCACATTATAATTCCCTCCAGTTAATTTTTCTATACCATATTACAATGAACAGGTCCATAGAGCCAAGGCAAAATTCTGTAAGGGCCTCTACAGTATCTATCACTCAATGGTGAAAAATATATATATAATACATGTAACTTTGAAAGGGCAGTTGGGCCCCTCTCAGCTCTAGGCTCCATAGCAGCTGCACTCCCTGCACCTATGGTAGCTACGACCTTGACTGTGCGGTGTAAGGAGAATAACTGACACTACTGCGTGGTGTAATGTGAATTGTTATTATTCTGTGCCATGCCCCTTCCCTATGAAGCCATGCCCCTATATTTTTTATGCCCGCCATCGGTGCACACTGTCCCTATTTTATATATGGGGGGCACCAAAGGAAACTTTTGCACTAAAGCTCCACAAGGCAGGGACACGCGATGGGGTGAGTCAGAGCCTTTCCTGTCATACTAACGTTTATGTCAGAGTTTTCACTGTATAAAATATATGAAAAATACAAAGAATATTTCTCTAACGTCCTAAGTGGATGCTGGGGACTCCGTAAGGACCATGGGGAACAGCGGCTCCGCAGGAGACTGGGCACAAAAGTAAAGCTTTAGAACTACCTGGTGTGCACTGGCTCCTCCCCCTATGACCCTCCTCCAAGCCTCAGTTAGATTTTTGTGCCCGAACGAGAAGGGTGCACACTAGGTGGCTCTCCTGAACTGCTTAGTGAAAAGTTTAGTTTTAGGTTTTTTATTTTCAGTGAGACCTGCTGGCAACAGGCTCACTGCATCGAGGGACTAAGGGGATAAGAAGCGAACTCACCTGCGTGCAGAGTGGATTGGGCTTCTTAGGCTACTGGACATTAGCTCCAGAGGGACGATCACAGGCCCAGCCATGGATGGGTCCCA
Source organism: Pseudophryne corroboree (assembly GCF_028390025.1). Taxonomy (NCBI): domain Eukaryota; kingdom Metazoa; phylum Chordata; class Amphibia; order Anura; family Myobatrachidae; genus Pseudophryne; species Pseudophryne corroboree. Next base: position 179,199,974 of record NC_086452.1, read on the forward strand.
GAGCCGCGCCGCCGGCCCCCTTACAGAGCCAGAAGACAGAAGAGGTCCGGAAAATCGGCGGCAGAAGACGTCCTGTCTTCAACAAGGTAGCGCACAGCACTGCAGCTGTGCGCCATTGCTCTCAGCACACTTCACACTCCGGTCACTGAGGGTGCAGGGCGCTGGGGGGGGGCGCCCTGAGACGCAATAAAAAAACCTTGGATGGCAAAAAATGCATCACATATAGCTCCTGGGCTATATGGATGAATTTAACCCCTGCCAGTATACATAGAAAAACGGGAGATAAGGCCGCCGATAAGGGGGCGGAGCCTATCTCCTCAGCACACTGGCGCCATTTTCCCTCACAGCTCCGTTGGAGGGAAGCTCCCTGGCTCTCCCCTGCAGTCACTACACTACAGAAAGGGTTAAAAAAGAGAAGGGGGGCACAAATTACGCGCAGTATTAAAGATACAGCAGCTATAAGGGGAAAAACACTTATATAAAGTTATCCCTGTATATATATAGCGCTCTGGTGTGTGCTGGCAAACTCTCCCTCTGTCTCCCCAAAGGGCTAGTGGGGTCCTGTCCTCTATCAGAGCATTCCCTGTGTGTGTGCTGTATGTCGGTACGTTTGTGTCGACATGTATGAGGAGAAAAATGATGTGGAGATGGAGCAGATTGCCTGTAATAGTGATGTCACCCCCTAGGGGGTCGACACCTGAGTGGATGAACTGTTGGAAGGAATTACGTAACAGTGTCAGCTCTGTATAAAAGACAGTGGTTGACATGAGACAGCCGGCTACTCAGCTTGTGCCTGTCCAGACGTCTCATAAGGCCGTCAGGGGCTCTAAAGCGCCCGTTACCTCAGATGGCAGATATAGACGCCGACACGGATACTGACTCCAGTGTCGACGGTGAAGAGACAAATGTGACTTCCAGTAGGGCCACACGTTACATGATTGAGGCAATGAAAAATGTTTTACACATTTCTGATAATACGAATACCACCAAAAAGGGGTATTATGTTCGGTGAGGAAAAACTACCTGTAGTTTTCCTGAATCTGAGAAATTAAATGAGGTGTGTGATGATGCGTGGGTTTCCCCCGATAACAACTGATAATTTCTAAAATGTTATTGGCATTATATCCTTTCCCGCCAGAGGTTAGGGTGCGTTGGGAAACACCCCCTAGGGTGGATAAAGCGCTCACACGCTTGTAAGAACAAGGGCTCTACCCTCTCCTGAGATGGCCGCCCTTAAGGATCCTGCTGATAGAAAGCAGGAGGGCATCCTAAAAGGTATTTACACACAGACTGGTGTTATACTGCGACCAGCAATCGCCTCAGCCTGGATGTGCAGTGCTGGGTTGGCGTGGTCGGATTCCCTGACTGAAAATATTGATACCCTAGATAGGGACAGTATATTATTGCCTATAGAGCATTTAAAAGATGCATTTCTATATATGCGTGATGCACAGCGGAATATTTGCCGACTGGCATCAAGTCTAAGTGCGTTGTCCATTTCTACCAGTAGAGGGTTATGGACAAGACAGTGGTCAGGTGATGCGGATTCCAAACGGCATTTGGAAGTATTGCCTTATTAAGGGGAGGAGTTATTAGGGGTCGGTCTTTCAGACCTGGTGGCCACGGCAACAGCTGGGAAATCCACGTTTGTACCCCAGGTCGCCTCTCAACATGAGAAGACGCCGTATTATCAGGCGCAGTCTTTTCGTGGGCAAGCGGGCAAAAGGTTCCTCATTTCTGCCCCGTGACAGAGGGAGAGGAAAAAGGCTGCAGAAATCAGCCAGTTCCCAGGAACAGAAACCCTCTCCCGCCTCTGCCAAGCCCTCAGTATGACGCTGGGGCTTTACAAGCAGAATCAGGCACGGTGGGGGCCCGTCTCAATGAATTTCAGCGCGCAGTGGGCTCACTCGCAAGTAGACCCCTGGATCCTTCAGGTGATATCTCAGGGGTACAAATTGGAATTCGAGACGTCTCCCCCTCGCCGTTTCCTAAAGTCGGCTTTACCGATGTCTCCTTCTGACAGGGAGACAGTTTTGGAAGCCATTCACAAGCTGTATTCCCAGCAGGTGATAATCAAGGTACCCCTCCTGCAACAGGGAACGGGGTATTATTCCACACTGTTGTGGTACCGAAGCCGGACGGCTCGGTGAGACCGATTCTAAATCTAAAATCTTTGAACACTTACATACAGAGGTTCAAATTCAAGATTGAGTCACTCAGAGCAGTGATTGCGAACCTGGAAGAAGAGGACTACATGATGTCTCGGTACATCAAGGATGCTTACCTTCATGTCCCAATTTACCCTTCTCACCAAGGGTACCTCAGGTTTATGGTACAGAACTGTCACTATCAGTTTCAGACACTGCCGTATGGATGGTCCACGGCACCCCGGGTCTTTACCAAGGTAATGGCCGAAATGATGATACTCCTTCAAAGGAAGGGAATTTTAGTTATCCCTTACTTGGACGATTCCCTGATAAGGGTAAGATCCAGGGAACAGTTGGAGGTCGGTGTAGCACTATCTCAGGTAGTGTTGCGGCAGCACGATTGGATTCTCAATATTCCAAAATCGCAGCTGATTCCGACGACTCGTCTTCTGTTCTTAGGGATGATCCTGGACACAGTTCAGAAAAAGGTGTTTCTCCCGGAGGAGAAAGTCAGGGAGTTATCCGAGCTAGTCGGGAACCTCCTATAACCGAGCCAAGTCTCAGTACATCAATGAGATGGTTCTGGAAAAAATGGTGGCTTCCTATGAAGCAATCCCATGCGGCAGATTCCACGCAAGAACTTTCCAGTGGGACCTGCTGGACAAATGGTCTGGGTCGCATCTTCAGATGCATTAGCGGATAACCCTGTCACCAAGCACAAGGGTGTCTCTCCTGTGGTGGTTGCAGAGTGCTCATCTTCTAGAGGGCCGCACATTCAGGACTGGGTCCTGGTGACCACGGATGCCAGCCTGCGAGGCTGGGGAGCAGTCACACAGGGAAGGAATTTCCAGAGCTTATGGTCAAGCCTGGAGACATCACTTCACATAAATATCCTGAAGCTAAGGGCCATTTACAATGCTCTAAGCTCAGCAAGACCTCTGCTTCAAGGTCACCCGGAGTTGATCCATTCGGACAACATCACGGCAGTCACCCACGTAAACAGACAGGGTGACACAAGAAGCAGAAGGGCAATGGCAGAAGCTGCAAGGATTCTTCGCTGGGCGGAAAATCATGTGATAGCACTGTCAGCAGTATTCATTCCGGGAGTGGACAACTGGGAAGCAGACTTCCTCAGCAGACATGACCTCCACCCGGGAGAGTGGGGACTTCACCCAGAAGTCTTCCACATGTTTATAAAACTCGACAAGTATTGCGCCAGGTCAAGGGACCCTCAGGCAATAGCTGTAGACGCTCTGGTAACACAGTGGGTGTACCAGTCAGTGTATGTGTTCCCTCCTCTGCCTCTCATAACCAAGGTACTGAGAATTATAAGATGGAGAGGAGTAAGCACTATATTCGTGGCTCCGGATTGGCCAAGAAGGACTTGGTAACCGGAACTTCAAGAGATGCTCACGGAGGATCCGTGGCCTCTACCTCTAAGAAGGGACCTGCTCCAGCAAGGACCCTGTCTGTTCCAAGACTTACCGCGGCTGCGTTTAACGGCAGGGCGGTTGAACGCCGGATCCTGCAAAAAAGGCATTCCGGATGAAGTCATCCCTATCCTGATCAAAGCCAGGAAAGATATAACCGCAAAACATTATCACCGCATTTGGCGAAAATATGTTGCGTGGTGCGAGGCCAGTAAGGCCCCGACGGAGGAATTTTCAACTAGGTCGATTCCTACATTTCCTGCAAACAGGAGTGTCTATGGGCCTGAAATGGGGGTCCATTAAGGTTCAAATTTCGGCCCTGTCAATTTTCTTCCAAAAAGAACTAGCTTCAGTCCCTGAAGTTCAGACGTTTGTGAAAGGGGTACTGTATATACAGCCTCCTTTTGTGCCTCCAGTGGCACCTTGGGATCTAAATGTAGTTTTTGGGTTCCAAAAGTCACATTGGTTTGAACCACTTAAATATGTGGAGTTAAAATATCTCACATGGAAAGTGGTCATGCTGTTGGCCCTGGCCTGGGCCAGGTGCGTGTCAGAATTGGCGGCTTTATCCTGTAAAAGCCCTCATCTGATTTTCCATTCGGACAGGGCGGAATTGAGGACTTGTCCTCAGTTTCTCCCTAAGGTGGTCTTCAGCGTTTCACCTGAATCAACCTATTGTGGTGCCTGCGGCTACTAGGGACTTGGAGGACTCCAAGTTGCTAGACGTTGTCAGAGCCCTGGAAATATAGGTTTCCAGGACGGCTGGAGTCAGAAAATCCGACTCGTTGTTTATTCTGTATGCACCCAACAAGCTGGGTGCTCCTGCTTCTAAGCAGACTATTGCTCGTTGGATTTGTAGTACAATTCAGCTTGCACATTCTGTGGCAGGCCTGCCACAGCCAAAATCTGTAAAAGCCCATTCCACAAGGAAGGTGGGCTCATCTTGGGCGGCTGCCCGAGGGGTCTCGGCTTTACAACTTTGCCGAGCAGCTACTTGGTCAGGAGCAAATACGTTTGTAAAATTCTACAAATTTGATACCCTGGCTGAGGAGGACCGGGAGTTCTCTCATTTGGTGCTGCAGAGTCATCCGCACTCTCCCGCCCGTTTGGGAGCTTTGGTATAATCCCCATGGTCCTTACGGAGTCCCCAGCATCCACTTAGGACGTTAGAGAAAATAAGAATTTACTTACCGATAATTCTGTTTCTCGTAGTCCGTAGTGGATGCTGGGCGCCCATCCCAAGTGCGGATTGTCTGCAATACTGGTACATAGTTATTGTTACCAAAAAATCGGGTTATTGCTGTAGTGAGCCATCTTTTCTAGAGGCTCCTCTGTTATCATGCTGTTAACTGGGTTTAGATCACAAGTTATATGGTGTGATTGGTGTGGCTGGTATGAGTCTTACCCGGGATTCAAAATCCTTCCTTATTGTGTACGCTCGTCCGGGCACAGTATCCTAACTGAGGCTTGGAGGAGGGTCATAGGGGGAGGAGCCAGTGCACACCAGGTAGTTCTAAAGCTTTACTTTTGTGCCCAGTCTCCTGCGGAGCCGCTGTTCCCCATGGTCCTTACGGAGTCCCCAGCATCCACTACGGACTACGAGAAACTGAATTATCGGTAAGTAAATTCTTATTTTTTGAAATATCATCTTTGCATTATTCTAATAATTTTTATTGCCAAAACTCTGAAGTAAAATATCTATGGCAGGTGCCTATCTTTTCCGCACATCTCTGATCAAAACTCACCAAATTTCCAGCTCCATCTGTGTATAATGCCCACATGCACGCTTGGGCTCATATATTGTGTGTAAATCTGCCTCTGATGCTAGACAGTGCCTCCTGAGCCATATACCTCACCGCACGTCCTTGCCACCAGGTGTAGAACCGGCTCTTGTGATTATCATAGACAAGCCAACGTTATGCTCAATCTCCACCAGTAAGTAACAATGTCTCACCATGTGATGCGCACGAAAGATGACTTTCAAATTTTGGTTTTGAGCTTATTGCCTCAATATCATCATTTTTAGATGTCTCATCAAAAAAACTTTTTAATGTGAGACATCTAATAAATTTCTCTATATCAACAAAAACCTCAAACTTGTCACCCTTCTCAAGGACAAATTTTTCATGTGGGGTTAGTTCATAATTACTGAGCTTATACATTTTTATAGTTTCCTTGCTCTCTTCACAAGTAGTGCTTTGGACCTCTTCCCTTTCTGCAATAGTATTCACATTCTCTGCCTTTTCACTATTGTTAGACCTATTCTTCCTGCTTCTTCTCTTATTGAGAGAGCTCGTTTTTCCACCCCTTTTGCCCCGTTTTTTATGTTTAGTTTTTATCTCCATTTTAGGGGTCGGCGGGTGCCCCTCTCTATAATCGAAGAAGATGAAGGATCCTGTGTCATTAAGGAATTACCTTTCCTCCAATTTGTAGAGGGGTAGTTATTTTCTCTATATGGGGTTTCCCAATCTCCACCTTTATTATAATATGTATTTCTTCAGGAATTTTCTTCATATCTACTCTCAAAAATATCCTTTTCCCCTCCTCCATCCTCCGGAGTTCTATTAATTCTATACCTACGGTCCTCCACAAATTCCCTTCTAGGGGGGCATTGCTTATATTCCTCTTCTCCCTTTCTATGGGGGCCTGTCCATCTCGACTTTCCTTTATTTTTATTTCTCTCGAGATTGCTTTGAGTCTCCCTTCTATCATACATCTTTCTGTTAGGGCGACATGGGGGTCATTTAGATAAGCCTATCATAGGTTCCTTATCTTCTATCAACACCTCTTTGTCTTATTGGGTTACCTCTTCTTCATTGTTATCATTTTTATCTCTGTTATATTTTTTCTGTTTTTTGGTTCTTTTTTTCTTAATCCTAGTAGTAATCAATTCCTCCATCTCCTTATATTCCTTTGACCCTGAATATGGTTCCACAAGAGATTTAAATGTCTCTATCTCTTCCTCTGTCTCCAGTAAATATTTCTTCTTCTCCCTGACAATGAAATCCATCAGGGAGAAGGAGCAAGACTCCAAAATTCTATTCCACTCCTTTATAAATTCACTCGATTCTCTTTGAAAAGATGGTGTTTTATTCATCCTTATCTTTCTAATGTTACTATTTCCCACCATATTTTCCCTTCCTTGATTAACAATCTTTCTAATTTCAACATCACATTTTCTAAGTTAGTATCAATTAAATCCATCTCATTCTGATTCTTAAATACATCCTCAATCTGGGCTTCCCTATATGCCCTATGTGAGAAGGGTCTCAAATTTGCCCCAACAAATAGGTGTGACAAGTTTGAGGTTTTTGTTGATATAGAGAAATGTATTAGAAGTCTCACATTAAAAATGTTTTTTGATGAGACACCTAAAAATGAAGCTATTGAGTCAATAAGCTCAAAACCAAAATTTAAAAGAAAGTCCACGATCTACCCAAAGCATAAAAAGCTTCATAGAATCATTCGAAAAATTGGTTAAAGCTGATTTAGAGAGTGTTAAATTTAAACTGAATAAAAATAATAATTTATCTAGAGATGAAAGAAATGCTATTAGGACACTGAGCGGGAATAAAGAAATAGTTATTAAGCCCACGGATAAGGGCAGGAGTGTAGTTATCATGGGTTTGGAAGATTATAATAAAGAAGTGATATGTCAGTTGATGGATAGGGCCACATATCAAAAGTTGAGAGGGAATCCAAGTAGTGGTGTAATTAAAAAACTGGAGGTGTTTCTGGCATTGTATCTGACTAAGGGCATTATCACAGAAGAGGAACACCTTTACATGACTATAGAAAATCCGTCTATACCGGTTTTGTATGTTCTTCCAAAGATGCACAAAAGTAAGGAGAGCCCTCCAGGCTGCCCAATATTGGCGGGTACTAATTCCTGTATGTCAAATTTATCTTGCTTTTTAGATCACATACTGTACTACAACCCATGGTAAAAGGGACTAGGTCTTATTTGAAAGATACAATATCAACCATCAATAAGCTTATGACAGTAGACTGGAAACCAGGTTTTTTGTTGGTGACAGCGGACTTTACGTCCCTATATAAACGATAATAGATCATGAGTTGGGATAGAGAGCTATGTCTCATTTTATGGAAGAATGTGAGATGCCAGAGAAAAAAGGAATTTTGTTTTTGAGGGTACTTCATTAATCCTTCGCAACAATTTCTTCTTGTATGATGATTCATTCTATATGCAGTTGACCGGAAATGCAATGGGTACCAGGCTGGCTCCCAGCTACGCTAATTTGTTCATGGCACACTGGGAAGAACAACAGGTGTGGAATGGCCATGAGCTGGGAGCCTGGTATCATGGAACCTGTATATAGACGACATATTGTTTGTATGGAGTGGGGATCGTACCTCGCTTTAGTCCTCTTGTGAATATCTCAATAGCAATCAATCCAATATAAGTTTAACATTTAATATCAGTGAGGGGAAAGTTTAAATATATATATCGAGAATGATAGGATTAAAACTAGTAATTACACTAAGACTACAGATTGCAACTCATTTATTGATTACACAAGTAACCATCATAAAAAACCATCATAAAAACTGGCTAAGAAGCATACCCATGAGCCAGTTTCAAAGAATAAGAAGGAACTGCACGGATGTGGAAGTGTACTGGGAACAGGCACAGAGGTTACATGGTCAGTTTAAACCATTTTCAAAAGCGTTAACAACATTGTTTTTTTTAATTTATTTTATTTAATAAAGTTGAAAAAGTATTTTTTAAATTATTTAAACATTATATAATGCACATCTGCAGAACGGATCTCCTCATCAAAAATGGGGGGACAGGGTGGGACGGCGCAGTTGCATGAAATCTGACCATGCCAGTTAAGTGGTTAAAAAAGGTTATGATAAAGAAATAATACTAGGTGCAATGGTGGATAGTGGCAACAGCAATCGGGTTGATATGCTCAATAAGATATCTGAGAATAAGGAAAATCTATGGTATGTGTCCCATTTATCACGGGATATAGTAGTCAACACAGGCAGGTAGAACAGATAATTAGATGCCACTGGTCCATTTTAAGTAAAGACCTATCTTTAAAAGAATATATATCTGAGACACCCAGGTTTATATATAGAATAGCAAAAAATATAAAAGAAAATGTTGTGAGGAGTGTAATTACGGCATCAAAAATGCTCACCAGGAATGTATCCAAGGTCTTCTATAGATGCGGCACTTGTATTATGTGCCGCACCTGTGAAAGCAAACAAAGTAAAATTGTACAATATAGATCCAACCAAACTGGTGAAAGCTATATGATTAATGATTTTATGACCTGTAATACTAAAAACTGTGTATATTTGTTAGAATGCTCTTGTGGTGCACAATACGTGGGACGTACCACCCAGTGACGTGCGGTGGGGTGAGGCAGAGCCTTTCCTGTCAGACTAACGTTTGTGCCAGAGTTTTGAC